>NW_026948190.1:112018-202018 GCF_963921235.1 Mobula hypostoma | reverse complement strand
GGTGTCCACACTGAGGATAAAGTGGGGGGACACACTGTGGGGGTGACGTAGAGGGAGCTCCACACCGTGTCTGACCCGTGTCCCGGGAACGCTCGGTGCCCACACTGGGGATAAAGTGGGGTGGGGGGACACACTGTGGGGGTGATGTACAGGGAGCTCCACACCGTGTCTGACCCGTGTCCCGGGAGCGCTCGGTGCCCACACTGGGGATAAAGTGGGGGGGACACACTGTGGGGGTGATGTCGAGGGAGCTCCACACCGTGTCTGACCTGTGTCCCGGGAGCGCTAGGTGCCCACACTGGGGATAAAGTGGGGTGGGGGGACACACTGTGGGGGTGATGTAGAGGGAGCTCCACACCGTGTCTGACCCGTGTCCCGGGAGCGCTCGGTGTCCACACTGGGGATAAAGTGGGGGGGACACACTGTGGGGGTGACGTAGAGGGAGCTCCACACCGTGTCTGACCCATGTCCCGGCAATGCTCGGTGCCCACACTGGGGATAAAGTGGGGTGGGGGGACACACTGTGGGGGTGATGTAGAGGGAGCTCCACACCGTGTCTGACCCGTGTCCCGGGAGCGCTCGGTGCCCACACTGGGGATAAAGTGGGGAGGGGACACACTGTCGGGGTGACGTAGAGGGAGCTCCACACTGTGTCTGACCCGTGTCCCGGGAACGCTCGGTGCCCACACTGGGGATAAAGTGGGGGGGACACATTGTGGGGGTGATGTCGAGGGAGCTCCACACCGTGTCTGACCCGTGTCCCGGGAACGCTCGGTGCCCACACTGGGGATAAAGTGGGGGGGACACACTGTGGGGGTGATGTAGAGGGAGCTCCACACCGTGTCTGACCCGTGTCCCGGGAGCGCTCGGTGTCCACACTGAGGATAAAGTGGGGGGACACACTGTGGGGGTGACGTAGAGGGAGCTCCACACCGTGTCTGACCCATGTCCCGGCAATGCTCGGTGCCCACACTGGGGATAAAGTGGGGTGGGGGGACACACTGTGGGGGTGATGTAGAGGGAGCTCCACACCGTGTCTGACCCGTGTCCCGGGAGCGCTCGGTGCCCACACTGGGGATAAAGTGGGGAGGGGACACACTGTCGGGGTGACGTAGAGGGAGCTCCACACTGTGTCTGACCCGTGTCCCGGGAACGCTCGGTGCCCACACTGGGGATAAAGTGGGGGGGACACACTGTGGGGGTGATGTCGAGGGAGCTCCACACCGTGTCTGACCCGTGTCCCGGGAACGCTCGGTGCCCACACTGGGGATAAAGTGGGGGGGGGACACACTGTGGGGGTGACGTAGAGGGAGCTCCACACCGTGTCTGACCCGTGTCCCGGGAGCGCTCGGTGCCCACACTGGGGATAAAGTGGGGGGGGGTAGGGACTCACTGTGGGGGTGACGTAGAGGGAGCTCCACACCGTGTCTGACCCGTGTCCCGGGAACGCTCGGTGCCCACACTGGGGATAAAGTGGGGGGGACACACTGTGGGGGTGATGTCGAGGGAGCTCCACACCGTGTCTGACCTGTGTCCCGGGAACGCTCGGTGCCCACACTGGGGATAAAGTGGGGGGGGGGACACACTGTGGGGGTGACGTAGAGGGAGCTCCACACCGTGTCTGACCCGTGTCCCGGGAACGCTCGGTGCCCACACTGGGGATAAAGTGGGGGGGGGGGACACACTGTGGGGTGACCTTGGAGAACATGGATCAGCACCTGAAGATCATACGACATACAGCAGGATTGGGCAATTTGGCCCATTAAATCTGCTTCTCCATTTCACCATTGCTGATTCATTTTCCCCTCAGCCTCAATCTCCTGCCTCCTCCCCGTATCTCTGCATGCCCTGTCTAATCAAGAATCTAACAACCTCTGCCTTAAGTATACCCATTGACCTGGCAACGAATTCCACAGATTCAACACCATGTGGCTCATGAAATTCTTCATCTCTGTCTTAAAAGGATGCCCATCTATGCTGAAGCCGTATCCTCTGGTCTCAGACTCTCACACAGAGGGAAACAGCCTTTCCACATTTACTCTATCAAGTCCTTTCACCATTCGATAGGTTTCATTCTTCTGAATTCTAGTGAATACAGGCCCAGAGCCATCAAACGCTCCTCCCATGACAAACCACTAAAACCCAGAATCATTTTCCTGAACTTTCTTTGAACCCTCTCCAGTTTCAATACATCCTTTCTACACAAGGGGCTCATAACTGCTGTCAATACTCCAAGTGAGGCCTCTCCAGTGCTTTATAAAGTCTCAACATTACATCCTTCCTTTTATATTCTAGTCCTCTTGAAATGAACGCTAACACTGTATTTGCCTTCCTCACCAGACTGAACCTGCAAACTAACCTTTACAGAATCCTGCACAAGGGCTCCCAACTCCCTTCGCAACTCAAGATGGTTGAAATTTCTCCCCGTTTAGAAAATAGTCTCCCACCAAAGTGCACGACCGTGCACTCCCCGACATTATTTCATCTGTCACTTCTATGCCCATTCTCCTAACCCAAGTCTTTCTGCAGCCTCTCTGGTTCCCCAACACTCCCTACCCCTCCATCTACCTTCATAATGTCCGCAAACTTTGCAACAAAGCCATCAATTTCATCATCCAAATCATTGGCATATAACATAAAAAGAATCCCAACTCAGACCACTAATCACCGGCAGCCAGCCAGAAAAGGCTCTGCCTCTTGCCAATCAGCCAATGCTCTATCTATGCCAGTATCTTTCCCGTAATCCCACGGGCTCATAGCCTGTAAGCAGCCTCACGTGTGGCACCTTGTCTGAAAATCCAAGCACACATCAACTGATTCTCCTTTGGCTATCCTGCTTGTTATTCCTTCAAAGAATTCCAACAGATTTGTCAGGCAATGTTTTCCATTGAGGAAACCATGCTGACTAAAGCATATTTTATCACGTGTGTCCAAGTACCCCGAAACCACATCCTTAATAATCGACTCCAACATCTTCCCAACCACTGTGATCAGACTAATTGCCCTTTAGTTTCCTTTCTTCTGCCTCTCTCCCTTCTTGAAGAGTGGAGTGACCCTTTGAAATCTTCCCAGTCCTCTGGAACCATGCCATAAATCAAATGATTCTGGAAAAATCATTGTTATCTATCTTCGGACCTTTCAGTTTCCCAAGCACCTTCTCCCTCATAATGGCAACTTCACACACTTCTGACCCCTGACAGTCTTGAACTTCCGGCGTACAGCTAGTGTCTTCCACAGTGAAGACTGATGCAAAATTTTTATGTTCAGTTCTTCTGCCAATTCCTTATCCCCATTACTATCTGTCCAGCATCACTTTCCAGTGGTCCCATAACTTCTCTCGACTCTCGCTTTCACACTATACTGAAGACACTCTTTAATATTATTGACTAGCTTATCATCTTCGTTTTTCTTAGTGACTTTTTTTAGTTGTCCCCTTCCAATCAACGTTGGTCAGCTCCTCTCTCATGCCTCTGTAATTCCCTTTACTCCACTGCAATACTGATAAATCTGACTTTAGCTTCTCCTTCTCAAATTTCAGAGTGAATTTGATCATACTGTGATCACTGGTCCCCTAAGGGCTCTTTTACCTTAAACTCTCTAATCAATTCCGATTCACTGCACAACGTCCAGTCCAGAATAGCTGATCCCTTATTGGGCTCAACCATGAGCTGCTCTAAAAAGCCATCTCGTAGGCATTCTAGAAATTTCCCCTCTTGGGATCCAGCATCAACTTGATTTTCCCAATCTACATGCACATTGAAATCCCCCATTACTTCTGTAACATTGCCATTTTCTATCTGCCATTGTAATTTGTGAACCAGATCCTGACGACGGTTTGAAGATCCGTATCAGGGTCTTTTTAACCCTTGCAGTTCCTCAGCTCTGTCCACAATGATACAACACCTTCCGACCCTCTCTCTAACGATTTGATGTAATGATCAGATGTAATCTTCTTTTAGCCGCGATTCAGTGATGCCTACAACATCAGACATGCCAGTCTGTAACTGTGCTACAAGATCCTCTACCTTATTCCGTATACTGCGTGCACTCTAATATAACACCTTCAGTTCTGTATTCAACCTTTCCCATTTTGTCTGCCTTTTACATTGCAACTCATCCAGCTAACGGCAAATTTGCCCTGTCATCAGCCTCTCCTTGCCTGGAGTTTCACGACACACTGCCTCTGTTTGTAAACCAACTACCTTGCTCTCAACACAACCACTCTGATTCCCACCCCCCTTGCCAAACTAGTTTGAACTCTCCTGAACAACTCTAGCAAACCTGCCCACAAGGATGTGGGGCCCCCTTGGGTTCAGGTGTATCCCATCTCTTATAAAGATCGTACCTTCCCCAGAAAAGATCCCAGTGATTCATAAATCTGAACCCCCTCCCTCTGCACCAGTTCCTCAGGCACGCATTCACCTGCCAAATTATCCTGTTCTTACCCTCACTGGCACGTGGCACAGGCAGCAATCCAGAGATTACTACCCTGGGGGTCCTGTTTCTCAGCTTTCTACCTAGAATCTCCCTTCAGAGCTCGTCACCTTTACAACACAGGGCATTGGCAAAGAACATGCGCTAAAAATATCAGACAAAGCAAAGGTGGGAGGTGAAGAACGCCAAACAGGAAACCGCTCAGTCATAAGAATGCTGCTTGGTCACGACAGGACTGAGAGAGAGAGAGACACACACAGAGACAGGGGAGGGGAGGAGCGAGCAAGACCAAGAGAGACCGAGGTAGTGAGGGAGGCAGCGGGAAGGTGGTGGGATAATACACTTGACAGGAAGTGAGGAAGAAGTCCACAAGGAAAGCATTACCGACGGACTGAACACAAATTCATCTCTTCCCGTCTGTTACCCTCCTCCCTTTCCTGTGCTCTCCCCACCTCCATTAACCCTCCCTTCCATGCACCCTTGTTGATCTCCATCGCTCCCTCTCTCTCCAACACCCCGTTTCTGTCCTCTACACCTCTCCTTTCCACCTTACCCCGACTCCATTAAGCCACTTCCCATCTCTTTAGCGCCCCCCCCTCCACTATGCTCCTCACCATCTCCACCACCTGCCTCACCTCCCCTCCCCATGTCCGAGAGGCCCTCTATGCCACCACCTTCCTCCTCATCTCCGGCATCCCTCTCTTCCCTTACGAGCCTCCCCGTCGTGACCCCCTCCCTCCCCCATGCTCCTGCTGGACTCCATAACTGTTCTGCCCTCCTCTAATACCCTCCTTGACTCATGCCCCCACCCCACCGATTCTTCACTGACACCTTCTCGCTCCCCTACGCTCTTCCACGTCTCTATCATCCCCTCCCTGCTCCAGCACCCTCTCCCTCACATGCGTTCCTCCCCAAATCTGTCAGCACCCGCCTCTCTCCTGCATCGTGTCCCTGTGACAACCCCCATGCTCCTCCGCATCTCTGCAAATCTTGTCGCTACACCTGAAAGGAGAAAGGACAGAGGACTCAGGCAAGGGCACAGAGCAGGAAAAACTGGTTTTGCACCTCCCTGAGGTGGAAACCACTGTTTCACTCTCGCACCTTTCACTCACTGCAGATCTGTCTGCTGTAACAGGCAGTAATTTGGCCCTTCGAGTCTATGCTAGCCCCCCACCCCCACAGTAACAACAGATTGAGGCCGGAGGATGTTGACCTCTGTCAGTCCACCGATACCATTGAGTTCCTCTCCAACCACCCACTCTATCTATCAACCCCCCCTTTATGCTTGCCTGACCACTCTCTCCCACCCCCTATATTCGCCCCGTTACCGAGATCCTCTCCAACCACCCTCCCTTGTGCCCTGACTCTCCTTCGCCTGTGATATCTCTCTTCTCTCCTCCTCCCTCCTATACCCTCAGTTCCACTGAGTTCCTCTCCAACAGCCCCTCTTACCCCTCGACTTTGCTTTGTTTGGCCAGAACAACACTCTCTCACTCCTCCAATCCCCTCATTACCACCGAGTCCCTCTGCAGCCACCCTCTCTCACCGCTCGGCTCTCCTGCAGGCCCCTCGGCCCACCAGGGCTGTACCAACCACGGTGCCAATCTCCACTCAATCCCATCTCCCTCCGCCTCCCTTGCCTGCGCATTCACGTGTCTTTCTGACAGGTTGTGGCACATCTGCATCGAATCTGCTCCACTGCTACCCCGGGCAGCCCACTCTGTGTCAAACAAACACAGCATCCTCCTCACATCTCCTTTCCCCTTCACACTCCCCTCTCCACCTTGAATGTCTGCACTGGGTTTGGTGGTGGGGAGGATTTTGGCCGACTGTGCACCCAGGGTCTGGGGAATCAAGAACCAGAGGGCACAGGCGTAAGGTGAGAGTGAACAGGAGCTTGAAATGCAAACTTCTACATTCTTTCCACAAAGGGTGATATGCATGTGGAAGGAGGAAGTGGTTGAGGCAGGAAAGTTTAAAATACTCTCGGGCAGAGACACGGAAAGGAAAGCTTTATCGGATATGAGCCAAATGTATGCAAACAAGACCAGCTTGGATGTGAATCTCAGCTGGCATGGACCGGTGGCTCAGAGGGTTGTGTCTCCCTGCTGAACGACACTATGAGTTCTGACTTTCTACTCTGAGGCCTTTGTCAGTCAGGGTCGACCGTAGATGTTGTGTCCCAGCTGTCTACGGGCCACGCAAGCCTGGTCAGTACGATGCGATACGGACAGCAAGCCGCTGCCCTTGCAGCGGACTCCACCCCAAAGGACCGGCAGAGACCAGAGGCATGGCAGGAGTTGTCAGTCAGTGTTGAACTCAACGTAGGACCGCCTTAGGGACTCCAGCTCTGGACTCTACTCCTGAAGCCTTCCCCATGAGTAGGTACAGTTGCAAGGCAGCGGAGGTTTGAGATTAGAGTTCTCTGAGATGAGCTGCCAACCACGGCTGACAAGTCCCGTCTGCTCGAAGTGGGCGTTGCCCTTCATTGTTTCAGAAACCCACCTCAGGTCTCCCCTCAGCCTCCGAATGACCCACGTCTATCCAATCTCTGCTTACAGCTTGCGCCCTCTCGTACAGGCAACATCCCCATTGATCCTTTCTGCCCCCTCTCCAGCTCAATCACACCATCCCTGTAGTGAGGCAGCTGGAACTCCCAGTGAAATTAAGAAGGCGTACGGTGTATTGTCCTTCATCAACCGTGGGATTGGGTTTAGGAGCCGAGAGGAAATGTTGCAGCTATATGGGACCCTGGTCAGACCCCACTTGGAGTACTGTGCTCAGTTCTGGTCACCTCACTACAGGGAGGATGTGGAAACCATAGAAAGGGTGCAGAGGAGATTTACAAGAATGTTGCCTGTATTGGGGAGCGTGCCTTCTGAGAACAGGTTGAGTGAAGTCGGCCTTTTCTCCCTGGAGCGATGGAGGATGGGAGGTGACCTGATATAACTGTACAAGATGATGAGAGGCATTGATCGTGTGGATAGTCAGAGGGATGAAATGGTTGCCACAAGAGGACACTGGGGAGTAGGAACAGAGGAGATGTCAGGGGTAAGTTTTTTACTCAGAGAGTGGTGAGTGCGTGGAATGGGCTTCCGGCGACGCTGGTGGAGGCGGAAACGATCGGGTCTTTTAAGAGACATTTAGATAGGTACATGGAGCTTAGTAAGATAGAGGGCTGTGGGTAAGCCTAGTAATTTCTAAGCTAGGGACATATTCCGCACAACTCTGTGGGCCGAAAGGCCTGTATTGTGCTGTAGGTTTTCTATGTTTCTAAATCTCACTGATTAATTAAGGATCCCCACCACCCAGGACGTGCCCTCCTCCCATTGTCACTGTCGGGAAGATGGTACAAAAGCCTGAAGGCCCACACTCAGCCATTCAGGAACAGCTTCTTCCCCTCGCCATCTGATTTCTAAATGAACATTGAATCCAAGAACACTATCTCACGTTTTTATAAAAATTATTCAGGTTTTTGCAATATTCTTAATTTAACTATTCAACAAACATACGCACAAATATATATATACGCGCACAATACCACAAATTTGGTTTTACCCACATCTTATACAACTTCAACATTAGATGACAACTCCTGTACTCAATACTTTGATTCATGAAGGCCAATGTGCCAAAAGCTCTCTTTATGAAGCTATCTACCGAAATGTGCTTTCAAGGAATGATGGATTTGTATTCCCAGATGCCTGTACTTTCGCACTCCCTACTAGTTGGTCCCCCCCGAAGTGCAACACCTCACACTTGTCCGCGTTAAATTCCAACTGCCATCTTCCAGCCCATTTTCACAGCCGGTCCAGATCCTGTGTCAGGGAAACGAAGGGCCCCCTCCCCTCATTCTCTTTGTGCCATCTTGTTCACTACTCTCCCAACGGTACGAATATCTATCCCGCCACCACACCCCACCGGACCTGCCATGTCCCAGTTTCCAGGGAGGATGGAACGTGGGCTCAGTTTCCTCATCTTTCGGTTGACGGGACAACCCTCTTGTCCCAGGAATTACAGGATTAGGGTCAGATTTTTTTTTTATCATTGCCGGCTTGTGTCGTGAAATTTGTTAACTTAGTAGTAACAGTCCAATGCAATACATGATTGAGAAAACACTGAGTTCCATTATGTGTATGTATGTGTAATGCCCATTTAGGAATCGGATGGCAGAGGGGAAGAAGCTGTTCCTGAATCGCTGAGTGTGTGCCTTCAGGCTTCTGTACCTCCTTCCCGACGGTAACAGTGAGAAGAGGGCATGTCCTGGGTGGTGGGGGTCCTTAATGACAGACGCCACCTTCCTGAGACACCGCTCCCTGAAGGTGTCTTGAATACTACGGAGGCCGATACCCATGATGGAGCTGACTAACTTTACAACTTTCTGCAACTTCCTCCGATCCTGTGCAGTGGCCTCCACCCCCCGCCCCCACACATCAGACGGTGATGCAGCCAGTCAGAATGCTCTCCACTGTACACTTTTACAAGTTTTCGAGTATTCTAGTTGGCAAGCCAAATCTCGTCAAACTCCAAATGAAATATAGCCGTAGTCTTGCCTTCTTCATACGTTGTGCCCAGGTTTGGCTGTAGGAGAGATTGACACCAAGAAACTTGAAATTGCTAAATTTCTGCTCCACCTTCTCTGTACTGCAGTGGCATAAAACACCAGGCAGGCCTCATTTGTGGCTGTGTCCTGGTCTGGCCCTGTTACACGGAGGATGCAGAGCAGAGGTTCCCAACCTTCTTAAAGCCATGACAGCAAAGGGTCTGTGGACCCTGGATTGGGTACCCCTGTACGCTGCAGAGGCTGTGGAGACAGTGCAGGAAAGATTCACGGGGATGTTGCCCGGATTAAAGCAATAAAGAGAGGTTGGGTAGATTTGGTCACAAACAAGAGAAAATCTGCAGATGTTGGAAACCCGAGCAACACACACAAAATGCCAGAGGAACTCAGTAGGCCCAGCAGCACCTATGTAAAAGAGTACCGCCAACGGGTCTCCACCCGAAATGTCCACTGCACTCTTTTCCGTGGATGCTGCCTGGCCTGCTGAGTTCCTCCAGCAATTTCTGCGTGTTGGTTGGGTACATTTGGGTTATTTCTCGGTGGAGCCTGCCGGGAGACCGGATAGAGGTTTCTGAGATTATGAGGGGAAGGCAGTCCGAGTCTTTCCCCCACTGCCCCACAGGGTAGATATGCCAAACAATGCAGGGCAGAGGCTTAAAGTGAGAGGGAAAAATTTCCAAGAAAATACACGGGCAGTTTTTCGTTTAAACTACCCCACAGGTCGGTGAGAATGATTGCAGATGACACAAAGATGGGCGACATTGTGGATGGGGTAGAAGGTCAGGTGAGACAGGTGGAGGAATGGCAGCTTGCTGAATGGTACTGGGTCTATGCCCTGCCTGTTCATGTCTCTGTTTAACAGCCTCTGAAACGCTTCCACCCTGACCCCTGGCAGCAGAGTCCAAACACCCACTGCTCTCCGTGGGGGGAAAAAACTTGCTGAGTAATTCTCTCAGACTTCCCCATACCTGTCCTTGAATACTCTGCGGATACCTGACATCGAGAAGAAAATGACCGGCCTCGACGATGGTAGAAACAGACAGGCTCACAACAATAAGACGAATTCAGACAGGCTAGGTGCCTCTATTGGTCCAGGGAGTGAGTACAAGAGTCGAGAAGACACCTTGCAGTTGTACAAAAGTCTGGTCAGGCCGCACTGGGAGCATTGTGTATGGCGACAGCAAGGGTGGGGAGGCTTTGCAGAGGTTCAGCGGGATGTTGCGCAGGGTAGACAATCAGAGTGGAAATGTTGGGAAACATGGTCGACGTGGACGCGCTGGCATGAAAGGCCACTCGATTGACACTCCATGATTCTTGTTTCATAACAAAGAACGAGGAGGGTTAGACCAGGCTGGGGAACAGAGCAAGAGGACAGGGGAGGCGCAGACCAGTTGGGGAACAGGACAAGGGGAGTGTCACAGCGTCACAGCTTCCACTCCAGCAAAGCAGGAAGGGTGATCTGCAGAGAACATTTTCCGGCCCTGCCCTGTGCAAGACACACCCAGCCACATTCCACCTCACAACTTCGAGAGAGAGGAGGGAGAGAACGGGGTGGGGGTAGGGATGTTGACCCAGTGAGGGACGGGGGACCAGACCATCACACTACCTGCTCACCCCTGCCTGCTACACCCATCGCTGAGGGACTGTCCAACGCCATAGGTGTGTCTCCTCACTGAATGCTCTTCCCTTTCACCCCTTGCTCTGTCCCTCTTCCCGCCCTCACTCTGGGCTGTGAATGAGGGATTAGCAGCCCGGTAATCTGTTCCCTGGCAGCTGCTGGTGTGAGTAAATCCAAAGAAGTAGGGCAGCATCTGTGAGACTAATCGAAAGACCCGGGATAAATTAGCAGGCTGACTACACGTAGAGGGAGAGAGATGTTCCCTAACTCGACAGTGGCTAAATCTCTCAGGTGCCACCTCACTGCTTTGGGACAGAGGGGGCATTAGATCCCAACCCTCACTGACACACCATGGGGAACAATTAACAGCAGTGAATTAATACATGAATACAGGAACAGAGGCAGAGGGAGCTCCGCACCGTGTCTGACCCGTGTCCTGGGAGCGCTCGGTGCCCACACTGGGGATAAAGTGGGGGGGACACACTGTGGGGGTGATGTAGAGGGAGCTCCACACCGTGTCTGACCCATGTCCCGGGAGCGCTCGGTGTCCACACTGGGGATAAAGTGGGGGGGGGGGGACACTGTGGGGGTGATGTAGAGGGAGCTCCACACCGTGTCTGACCCGTGTCCCGGGAGCGCTCGGTGTCCACACTGGGGATAAAGTGGGGGGGGGGGACACACTGTGGGGGTGATGTAGAGGGAGCCCCACACCGTGTCTGACCCGTGTCCCGGGAACGCTCGGTGCCCACACTGGGGATAAAGTGGGGGGTGGACACACTGTGGAGGTGATTTAGAGGGAGCTCCACACCGTGTCTGACCCGTGTCCCGGGACCGCTCGGTGCCCACACTGGGGATAAAGTGGGGGGTGGACACACTGTGGGGGTGACGTAGAGGGAGCTCCACACCGTGTCTGACCCGTGTCCCGGGAGCGCTCGGTCCCCACACTGGGGATAAAGTGGGGGGGACACACTGTGGGGGTGATGTAGAGGGAGCTCCACACCGTGTCTGACCCATGTCCCGGGAGCGCTCGGTGCCCACACTGGGGATAAAGTGGGGGGGACACACTGTGGAGGTGATGTAGAGGGAGCCCCACACCGTGTCTGACCCGTGTCCCGGGAACGCTCGGTGCCCACACTGGGGATAAAGTGGGGGGGACACACTGTGGGGGTGACGTAGAGGGAGCTCCACACCCTGTCTAGAACTGGGGATAAAGTGAGGGCAGAATCCTCAGAGAGACCTATCCCAGTCTACACCCATCGCTTTAACAAGTGATGCAGGCACCAGATCAGAATGGAAAGCTTGCTGTTTCCTGAGGAGTTCAGTGCTGAACTCGATGAGCTGAAAACAACAGCAAGGACAGCCAACAGGAGGACGAATAGTGGGAATCGAGCATTTTGTTCCTCCTTTGTCTGCATTCCACTGCTGAGAGCAGGGTAGTGCTGGATTTATGAGGTGTTGGGCAGATGTCTGCTTCACACTGAGAAGACAAGATGATAAGCTGGAGCTACCAAGCACTGTATCGTTTTTTAACACCAGGAACTGTTCTGCTCTCTGCACCCCACAGCAGGAGCCAAGCAGGCTTCTGGTTTCAGTATGTCACACTGGGACTTTTCCTGTGCACGGTTCCTGGTACTGAATATCACACCAGGAGTTTTACCACACATAGATCCCTCGCCCACCTCCTCCCTCCCCTACACCTCTCCCTATCTCTGTCATCCCCTCCTTGTCTCTGTCAACCCTCTCCCTCCCCGTCATCTCCTCCTTCCCCTACACCCCTCCCCATCTCTGTCACTCCCTCCGTCCCCTACACTCCTCTCCATCTTCGTCACCATCAGCCCCTCCCTTCCCTCCCGTACCCCTCTCCCCGTCTCCGCGTTCCCCTCAACCCTTATATGTGTAATTTGCTTATATCCCCCACGTGCCTCTTCGCTGCCCACCCCTCCCATCCAGCCGGTCTCCGCAACCTCCTACATCTGCCAAAGAACCAACAGGCTCCACATTAGCACACGCGCCACCTCCCTCCCGTCTGCCCAAAGGGCGGCCTCTTCATCTGCCAATCTCTCTGTCGGCGGCCCTTGTTTTCTCCGTCACCGCTGCAAGCTGCAGGAGGAACTCAGCCTCTCCCGGGAGGAGGGGAACTGTGGTCATCCTCCATCGGGGAGCAGGCACGGAGCCCGAAGACTCACACTCAGCCATTCAGGAAGAGGTCTTTCCCCGCAGTCCCTCAACCCACGAGCACGACCTCACGGTTGATCACATTCACTGTAACTTGTCGTAGTTGTTATGCCTTGCCACAAAACAGATATCACGATGTAGGTCATTTTCTGATATTCCGCACTGAATCCCTGACCCGGTCCCTGTGTTCCAGAGGAAGCAGCCGACATCATCGAGGACCGCTCTTCCTTACTTCTGCCCTCTCCCGTCAGGCAGAGGGTACAAAATCCTGAAAACGGGCTCCAGGGGCGTGTCGACCTCGCTGAAATCGAGTCTTAAAGAGCACTGCACCCCAACAACTGGCACTCAGCCCATCTAGTCCATGCCAAACTGTTAGTGCGCTCGGTCCCATCGACCTGCTCCCGGACCAATGTCCTCACTACCCTTCCCATCCATGTACTTATCCAATCTTCTCTTCAACGCTGAACTTAAAATCCACGTCCACCACTTCAGCCGGCAGCTTGTCCCACACGGTCACCAACTTCCGAATGAACAGCATCTCCCTTAAACATTTCAACCTTTCACCCGTAACCCACTCTTCTCACTCAACCTCATTGGAAATGTTTCCCCGCTTCCTTCCCAGTCCTGAAGAGTCTCTGCCCAAAATGGGTCTTCCCCCTTCCTTCCCAGAACTGAAGAAGGGTCTCGCCCCAAAACATCAACTGTTCTGCTCTCTGCACCCCACAGCAGGAGTCAAGCAGGTTTCGTTTCCATAGACGCTGCCTAACCTGCTGAGTTCCTCCAGCATCTTGTGTGTGCTGCCGAGCGGGAAAGGCCCGCTTGAACTTACCGCACCTGTACTCCTCTCATTCTCCCACAGTCCAGGGAATGAAGTCCTAACTTCTCCTTATGACCGTCACCCTCAAGCCCCCCGGCAGCGTCCTCGTAAACGCTCTCTGTTGTACGACTACTGACTGGTCCCCTCCTACGATAGGGTGGCGGCTCTTGGCGGCGTGACCGACCCCACCTGAAAGCCTTTCTGCACTGCTCTTTCCCTCTAGCTGCAACACCCCATTCTGCTTTCTGTATTACTTCGCAGTACTTGGGATGAGATTGTGAAAAGCAAAGACAGAGAGGACCCAAAGCAGCAACGACCCATGTACCAGGTGAGGGGAAGACGTCAGAGGCAGGTTTTTTCTCTTCAAACAAAGAGTGGGTAGTGTCGAGAATGCACCAGGGACATTTACAAGACTCGCAGACCGAGTTCAATCCAGAAAAGCGTGCAGTGATTCACCTTCGAAGGGTTAATGGCTGGATTCTTATCGGTGTGGAGGAAGAGAGGGACCTTGGGGTCCACGTCCAGAGCTGCCGCACAGGTTGACAGGGTTGTTAGGAGGACGTGCGGTGTGTTGGTCCACATTAGTCAGGGGATTGAGTTGACGAGCCGAGTTTTATTGGAGTACTGCCAGGGGACGGTAGTGAAAGCTGATACACTCGAGGTGCTCTGAGGTGTGGAGGATGGAGGGGACTGGACACTGTGCCGGCAGGAGGAATGAGATTAGTTGGGCGGCAGCACGTCATGGGCTGAAGGGGCTGTTTCATGCTCATTAATCCTTCATGCCCCACCCCCTCCCCCAGCTCAGTCTCACTCTTCCTTAATCTGGGCCCGCACGTGTCCTACATGGGCGCAGAGACGGGCGAAAGAAAATGGAGGACAATGGGCCGCGTAGGAGACTGCTGCAGCAGGAGGTTTAGGCACACGCAGTGGCCACTCTGTACCTAATGCTTGTGGTCTTCTGCCGCTGTGGCCCGTCGATATCACTGATGTTATCGCTGTGCTCTTCAGCGCACCACTGTTGTAACGCGTGGTTAGCTGAGATACTGTCGCCTTCCTGTTGGCTGGAACCATTCCCCTCTGACCTCCCTCACTAACAAGCCGCTCTCGCCCACAGAACTGCTGCTCGCTGGGTGTTTTTGTTTCCTCAGTCTGTCGCGCATGTGAAAATCCCAGGGGACCAGCAGTTTCTGAGATGCACCAACGATCGTCCCACGGAACAAAGTCACAAAGTCCCCATTCTGATGTTTGGTCTGAGTCTGAGCCTCCTGCCCGAGCCTGCGTGCTTTTCTGCACTGAGTTGCCGCCACATGTTTGGCCGATCAGATACGTGCACTGACCAGCAGGCGCGGCTGGCCACTGAGAGCAGCTCGCCTCGACACCGTGGGCTGAGGTGCCTGTCCCGGTGCCGACGAGCCACTCCACAGCACGACACTGCTAACCCCCTCTCCCCGCCCCACCTCGACAACCAAACCAGGAGGAAGAACCAGACTGTACTCACGGGAAGACGAAGAAGAGAGACGTGGAGCCCACGAGGAAGGTGGCGGCGGCTGACACCGGGATGTACTTGCTGGGTTTGAAGCTCCCCTCTGTTCCCGATGGCATATTGCTCTGGCTCCGGACTCCCTCAGCAGCATAGCAGGGTCACAGTGCAGGTGGGGAACGAGGGGGAAGGGAAGGGAGGGAGGGGAGAGAGTCGCTCCTGTGTGTGAGGGGAGGGGTGATGGGGCGGGGAGGGGGAGGGGAGTGGCGTCAAGGCCTCAAAAGACGAGGGCAGAGAGAGGAGGAGATGCAAGTCCCTGAGACGGATACCTGCCGCCTCCTCGCTGAACCCTTCCCGGTGCTGGGCAGGACTTGGCTGGGTTTGGGGCAGGAACCTGTTCCGTTTCGACAGGTGGGAGAGAGAACTGGGAGGGAGGGAGGGAGAAAGAGTGGTGTCGGGGGAGAACTTGTATAACAGACCTTGGCTCAGCTGTCCAGGATAGGGTGTAGTTAAAACCGTTAAACCTGAGGTGATTAACAGCAGTCTGCGTGGGGTCTGAGTGGGGCTCAACGATTTACTGGCCAGGAGGAATCGAAGTGCAAATTACTACACAGGCTATTTACAGTAGTGGCTCTCAGATCCAGACCGGGATCTGCAGAGGTGGCAGAGAGCTTTGGGCAGGAGGGTGGGGATGAGTTAACTCAAATGAGCAAAGGGAGGAATTTTTTTCTGGGAAAGGAACCGGAAGGGGGGAGGGGAACGTGGGATAAAGAAAGCAGGGATCTGGTGAGGAAGATTGCTGGATCCGGTGGAGAGGCAAGGGCTCTCGAGAGTAAAAGGGGTTTTAATGCCACTTGATGAATCCTGTCGGCGGTCCGCACGCGGAGATCCTGGTTCCGGGTGCGATGCCTCAGTGGAGTGGGGTAAAGACGCGTCACTCTGCTCCCCCGCGCCACCCCCCCACCTCTGTCCTCTTTGTCGATTAGCTTTGCCTGTGTTCCTCTGGAAAGCAGTAGGATCGAGACCAATCAGCCAACATCCATCAAGCAGGGGTGGGGGGGTGGGGAAGGGGATCCCCTCTCGGAGGGCGACGGGTGCAGGCTCCCGAGCTCAGTGCCAAACGAGTGCCTCCTACGGGACTCTGGGGGCCCCCGCCAGGCCCCTCACCCCCTTGCTGCCACGGGAAATAAAGGCAGTGTCCGAACCGCTTTGCCGATCCCCTCCGCAGGTCCGACTATCCTGGACGGACGGGGGTGAAGTCCGACAGGTGGGTGGGAATAATCCTTCCTTTCAACTCGATCTGTGTCTGTCCTTCGTCGTCTGTCCGTTTCCGGGCCGTCCCAGGGAGAGACTCCGCGTCTACATTGGGGAGACGGCCTCTCTCGGAGTGGCGGGTCCTCCGGCTGACTCTCTGCTCTGCTTTCTCTTCTTCCTGTTGGCCGGGAGGCGGGAGACAAAAGGAGAGAGCGGATTTTCAGTATCCCGGGAGTGAGAGGGAAGCCCCAAGGAGGGAACCACCCCACCACCCACCCTTATTTGCCCCCCTTCACAGTTTTCATGCACTTCTCAATGCAGACTTCAACAGGAGAAGGCAGAAGGGGTTCCGGGGAAGGAAGAGGCCAGCAGGCTCTCCATTGCGACTTCAGACCAGTTTTACCAGTTGCGCGGTTCAAATACCTTTTCCACATCTACGTGTGACAAATCAGATTATTAACTTCAGAGTCAGAATCAGGTTTACCATCACTGATGTACAGTACTTCGTGAAATTAGCTGTTTCGGCAGTCGGGCTGAACCAGGTGAGGGCATTCGGCGGGCCTCATACCTCACTGGGATAGGGGCATGCCTGCCCTAGCGTGTCCAGTCCTCACAGAGGGATCAGAGGGGGAGGGAGTGCGCAATTTCACCTTCCTGGGTGTCAACATCTCTGAGGATCTAACCTGGTCCCAACACATTGATGTGGTGTGACGAGAAAGTAAGTTATCAGAAGATTGATGCTGATGAGAGAGATAAGGGAGACAATGGAGAAACATTCAAAATGCTAATAAGAGAGGAGAGAGAGATTAACGAGAAAGAATCACATTTCAGATATTGACAGACTGGTTGCTTTGAACCTGAACTGTTTGAAGTTTGATGGACAGGTGATACTCCAGTAGGGGGATAAAAGGAACAGGTTCGCTCAGGCACGACACACACCACGAGATAACGAGACCCTGGAAGAGTGGTGTGCCCCCACAAGTTGGTGCGAGTTGGAGGTCTGGTTCGAGGGAACCGACCATAGACGCACAGGGTGAAAGGGTACGATCGGCGGGAACCTGGTGTGTGTGTCTGCCCTTGCCTGGGTGCTGGGTTCACCACGGAAGAACGGTCGTATCCGGAGCGGAGGGGTCACAGTCGGTGACCACATAAGACATTAAAAAGGCTCCACCCGAGAGCTAACTGTGAAGAACATCAAAGGTCTGCTGAATCAGATTTGAATATCTCTATATATCTCTCTCTCTCTCTCCAACGGCACAACAGCGATTACTGCGAACTGTACTAAGCTGAACTGAACTCAGCGTCACTTGAGACTGATCATTTTACCCCTAGACTGCGATAGGGCTTGGTTGATTCCTATTACCCTAGTTCTGTGTACATGTGTGTTTTATCATTGCTAACCTGTTGCATTTATATCCTTACGATGAGAGTACTGTGTTACTTATTTCTTTAATAAAACTTTATTAGCTTCTGTTAAACCAGACTGCAACCAAGTGGTCCATTTCTGCTGGTTTGGCAACTCAGTTACGGGGTACGTAACAGTGGCTATAAAGGAGGCAAGACAGCGGCTATACTTCATTAGGAGTTTGAGGAGATTCAGTTTGTCAATTAAAACACTCGGAAAACTTCTACTGATGTACCGTGGAGGGCATTCTGACAGGCTGCATCACCGTCTGGTATTGGGGGAGAGAGGGGTAATGCACAGGATCGAAATAAGTTGCAGAAAGTTGTAAAATTAGTCAGCTCCATCTTGGGTCCCGGCCTCCACGGGGTCCAGGACATCGTCAGGGAGCGGTGTTCGTTATTAAGGACCCCCACCACCCAGGACGTGCCTCTTCTCACTGTTACCGTCGGGAAGGAGGTACAGAACATGAATAGGAGTCGGCCATCCGGCCCATCGAGCCTGCTCTGCCATTCAGTAAGATCGTGGCTGATCTGGCCATGGACTCATCTCCACCTACCTGCCTTTTCCCCATAACCCTTAATTCCCCGACTAAACAGAAGCCTGAAGGCGCGCACACAGCAATTCGGGAACAGTTTCATCCCCTCTGCCATCCGATTTCTAAATGAACGTTGAACCCATGCACAACACCTCACTTTTTAAAAAGTACGTATTACTTCTGTTCTTCCACTGCCCATTTTACATTTACTATTGTACAGACATATATAATTAAAGTAACTCAAGCAGCACACACAAAATGCGACAGGAACTCAGCAAGACAGGCAGCGTTCGACTGTCGACTCCTTTCCATAGATGCTGTCTGGCCTGCTGAGTTCCTCCAGCTTTCTGAGTGTGTTGCTCGGATTTCCAGCACCCTGCAGATTTTCTCTGGTCTGTTAATGGAACCCAGTTCCTTTTCTCTATATTCATCCAATATTTCATTGTACTGCTGCCGTAAAGTTAGCAAGTTTCACGATATTAAAGCAGATCCTGACTCTGAAGTCAGCGGCAGTGGAGATCGGACGGCGAGGGAGGCGATTCTGCAGCGGTTTGTGGAGAGCGAAGGGCACAACGAGACAACAGACGTCACCGCCATCCACTGCCAGCAAGGATGAGCCCAGTTTGCAACGGCTACTCATGTCACTGGACCTGGGCTTACGAGGCCGAGAGAGTGGAACTTTAAAAAGTCCCCCCTGTCCTTGTTGGACACAGCAGACAACCAAGGACAGGATAATACTTTAGTTTAAAAGCTGCAGGCCCTCTCCCCATCCCGCCCCACCCAACAATTTTACTACCTTCTGCTTTAAAGTCGCCACAAATACCATTTCTAAGCACTATTTCTCCCACCGTCACGTAGCCCAGGCCTGTGGAATCCCTCGCCACTGTACGACGCCATGCCAGTGATTTACCAGGCTCGATCCTGGGAGTGGCACTGAGACCTCACCCCCTACCTGTCGGGGTGGGGTTGGGGTGAGGTGCAGAGGGTGATGGTCTCAGTGTTAATGGGTAACGCCCCAACCACAATTTTCTTCTGGTATAGGAGTGCAGCTACAGAGCATTCGAGCGTCTCAGGCACTGGGCTTGGTCCCCTCTGGGGAAGAAGTCAGAAAGGGAGGGGACGGATTAGAGAACAACAAGCAAGCGTCTCTGTAATGTGCGCCAACGAGGGTGGGGATCGGGTCGCCTCTCTGGCCTGCTAACCCGTGGCATCGACGCTGTTTTATTCCTGCCTCCTCGTAAGCTCACTGTGTGTGGGCAACCTACCCCCCCACCCCCAACCCTTACACACACTGGCCCACGCCTCCATCGCGTGATCCCTCAGCCTCCTTAGCTCCAGGGAACATCCCAGCCCAACCCCAGCCTCTCCTCGTGAGCCAAGCCCTCTAGTGGATTGACACACAGTCTTCTGGAGGGATGGAGGGTCGGCGGGTCGAGCAGCACCTGCAGGGGGCCGGAGGATTCGCTGAGTGCCCGGGGCAGACCGCGCGCTGCTGCATTCCAGCAGTTACAGCTTCCCTGTGTCAACATCCTTGCTGCTCGCTTTCCAGTTTAATCATATCCTTCCTGCCGCTGGGAGACCAGAACTGCACGCAGCACTCTCCGCGAGGCCTCGTACAGCCGTACCGTACTCGGCACCCTGAACACCAGACACCTTCACCGCCCCTGCCCACCTGTGCTGTCACTTTCGGGGCAGCGACCTACCTCTACCCCCTGGGTCTCCACGACGCTCCTTCCCGTGAGAGCGCGGGTTTCCTCTGGGTGCTCTGGTTTCCTCCCACACTCTAAAGAACGGCCTGGCTAGTAGGTTAGTTGGTCATTGCAAATTGCCCTGTGATGAAGGCCAGAAGACATAGAGCGGAATCAGGCCGTTCAGCCCATCGAGTCTGCTCTGCCATTTCAACACGGCTGATCCCAGATTTCACTCAACCCCATACACCTGCCGTCTCACCCTATTCCCCCTGACCGATCAGGAGATGATCAACTTCCACTTTAAATACATCCAGGGACTTGGCCTCCACCGCAGTCTGTGATAGAGCCTTCTTCAGACTCACTACTCTCTGGCTAAAAAAATTCCTCCTTACCTCTGTTCTAAAGGGTCACCCCTCAATTCTGAGGCTGTGCCCTCTATTTCTGGATACCCCCGCCACAGGAAACATCCTCTCCACACCCACCCTATCCGGTCCTTTCAACATTCGGTGGGTTTCAATCAGAAACCACCCTCGTATTCTTCTAAATTCCAACAAAGCCGCCAAATGCTCACCATGTGTTAACCCCTTCATTCCCAGAATCATCCCCATGAACCTCCTCCGGACTCTCTCCAATGACAACACATCCTTCATGAGATAAGGGGCCCAGAACTCGACAATACTCCAAGTGCAGCCTGACTAGTGTCTTATAAAGGTTCAGCATTGTTGTGATTAAGCTCGGGTTAAATAGGTGGGTTGCCGTGGTTTGTAGGGCTGGAAGGCTGTATCTCTAGCACAACACTCCCCACAGTGTAGAGCCCTGGCCTGGTTTAACTTCCCCAAACGCACCAGCATGCACTCTCCCGAGGCCACAACCTACGGACTCTTCATCTCATGCTCTTGATATTTATTTATTGCCCATTTTTTATTATTACTTCTTTCTTTTCTGTATTTGCCCAGCTTGTTGTCTTTTGCACTCCGGTTGAGTACCCAGCTCAGTGCGGCCTTTCAGTAATTCTGTTACGGCTATTAGTCTATTACAGATTTATTGAGTATGCCAGCAAGAAAAAGTATCTCAGGGTTGTAGAAGTACTCTGAACTTTAAATCCTATCAGCCGCCCCGCTGCCAATATCCCCCCCCCGCCCCGCACCTCAACATTGTGCTGCAGAAGGTGGTAAAAGTTCTCGACAGACCAGATTGCTCCAGACAAAAGGCATTTTCCGGGCCAGACACGGTACTGAACTTAAAAAACGCAAACATGAGGAAATCTGCAGATGCTGGAATTTCAAGCAACACACACATCAAAGTTGCTGGTGAACGCAGCAGGCCAGGCAGCATCTCTAGGAAGAGGTACAGTCGACGTTTCGGGCCGAGACCCTTCGTCAGGACTCGTCAGCCTGAGACCACTGAACTACTGTCTCAGACGGTGGCTACATTTCACCGCTCAACAGAAGCGACAGATGAGATTCGACGACATCCACCCAATGTACCACATTCAATCAGACTGCCAAATGAGATAAGACTCAAGCTCTGTGGTAGTTTTTTTAAAAATATCATTTCACAGCTATTCGACATTTTCAGGTGGTGATGTCAGGTTGCATTTTAATCTTTGATACAATATACCAGCAGTAACACTTTAATTGGCGGTGTAACATTAAACTGTGGTATATTTTGCCGGTGAGCAGAATAAGAAATTTAGGATTTTAATTTCTATTTATTATACAAAGCTGTAATACAAGTTCATTTTCCTAACGATTTAAGGTGTACACCATTACAAGGGGCTAGATATGGTCGACTGTGTAGGAGTAACACACAGACACAAAATGCTGGAGGAACTCAGCAGGCCAGGCAGTATCTATGGAAAAGAGTCAACAGTTGACGTTTTGGGCCAAGACCCTTCAGCAGGACTGCATTAGAGTAACTTTTTGGGTTTTTAATCACATGCAGCAATGAAGTTAACTGACTTTGGCCACCAGCGGTCAGATTGGGATATGCAATGAAGATTAAATTTAAAATGCAGACCAGACGGAGCAGGAAACAGGCACTTAACCGATAGTCTACACATGCACGTACCCAATCCACACCCTGCTACAAAACAGTAATTAACACATTTTAGGTGTGATGGTGGGAAGATCCAGACATTTTAAACTGTTACGTGTAGTTCAAGGCAACATCATAAATATGGATTTGTTGGAATCGTCATGCATTTTCTCTGATCTTTAGCGTATAAAAAGTTGTGTAGAGTTGGGCACGGGCAACTGAAAGGGTCTCCATACAACGTCTGCCGAGCCTTGTTTTGTTGACTACAGAGGCTGCTTCACACAGCTATCAGTACTTCTCTCTGGTGACTTCACTCACACAACGACAGGCTGCAACACAACTTCCCTCCGCATCACAGCACAGGAAGAGGACCTTCGGCCCTCGTCATCTGAGTTTGACACGACGCCAAATTAAACTCAACCCTGCTGCCAGCAAGTGATGGTCATCGCTCCACTTCCTGAATATTCACGTCTTTCCAAAAGCCTCTCAGACACCACTACCGTAACTGCCTCCACCGCCACTCTCTCTGTATAAAAACCTGCCTCTTAAGGTCTCTTCAAAGCTTCTTCCCTCTCCCTCAGGCACTGGGCAGGGGAGAAACATAGAAAATAGGTGCAGGAGTAGGCCATTCGGCCCTTCGAGCCTGCACCGCCATTTATTATGATCATGGCTGATCATCCAACTCAGAACCCTGCACCAGCCTTCCCTCCATACCCCCTGACCCCTGTAGCCACAAGGGCCATATCTAACTCCCTCTTAAATATAGCCAATGAACTGGCCTCAACTGTTTCCTGTGGCAGAGAATTCCACAGATTCACCACTCTCTGTGTGAAGAAGTTTTTCCTAATCTCGGTCCTAAAAGGCTCCCCCTTTATCCTCAAACTGTAACCCCTCGTTCTGGACTTCCCCAACATCGGGAACAATCTTCCTGCATCTAGCCTGTCCAATCCCTTTAGGATCTTATACGTTTCAATCAGATCCCCCCTCAATCTTCTAAATTCCAACGAGTACAAGCCCAGTTCATCCAGTCTTTCTTCATATGAAAGTCCTGCCATCCCAGGAATCAATCTGGTGAACCTTCTTTGTACTCCCTCTATGGCAAGGATGTCTTTCCTCAGATTAGGGGACCAAAACTGCACACAATACTCCAGGTGTGGTCTCACCAAGGCCTTGTACAACTGCAGTAGTACCTCCCTGCTCCTGTACTCGAATCCTCTCGCTATAAATGCCAGCATACCATTCGCCTTTTTCACCGCCTGCTGTACCTGCATGCCCACTTTCAATGACTGGTGTATAATGACACCCAGGTCTCGTTGCACCTCCCCTTCTCCCCTTTTGTGGCCTTTGTAATTACACACACCCCTGCAAGTTAAAAGAATGTTTTCGCAGCCTGAGCCTCTACTGGACTGCAAAAACATTGCTTTAATTTACACCAGACTACACTTTAGCACCTGACACGGCATTTTTACGTGAACTGCAACAGCTACACAGCGAAGTAACTCGCAAGAAAACAGAATTCAGTACTGGGTTGCTCACGTTGAATGCTTTGCTCTTGCCACCGGACTGGATCGTATCTGCCAGTAATTGAGATTGATTGGTGGCTCTACAAAAATTATACACTGTGCGCGGTCTCAGCCTGCAAATATTAACGTTTCTCTTTTGAGTGTTTCTTTAGAGCGTAGGACATGTCAGAATGCAATATGCCATTAATTAGATTTCAGCTTTGGAGGCAAGAGTTACGAAATGCCGCAAAATTGCATCACATTTGAACCAGGATGACACCACTCTCTCAGCCCTAACACCTGGGCGTTCACCAAGGTTCATCCCGTAGTGGGAACAGCACCGGGGGGGGGGGGGAGGGGAAGGCCCTTCGGTCCATCGTATCTGTGCTGGACACAATGCCGAATTGAGGGAAATGCCTTCTGCCTGCGTGTGCTCAGGTTAGACTCCACCTTCCATTTCTCTGGCCAAATCTCCAGATCTGGTGGCCACTTCATTAGGTATGTTCTGTACCTGATAAAGTGGCCACTGAGTGTACGTCAGTGGTCTTCTGCTGCTGTCGCCCATCCAGTTCAGTGTCCAATGCTCTTCCACACACCACCATTGTAATACGTGGCTATCTGAGTTACTGTCAGCTTGAAGCAGGCTGGCTGTTCTCCTCTAACCCCTCTCATCAACAAGGCATTTTCGCCCACAGGACTGCCGCTCACTCGAGGTTTTAGTTTATTTTTCGCACCTTTCTCTGCGAACTGTGGAGACAGCTGTACATGAAAATCCCAAGAGATCGGCTGTCCCTCAGATACTCAAACCACCCTGCCTGGCACCAACAATCAAATCATTCCCTGGTTAAAGTCACGTAAATCACATTTCTTCCCCCGTTCTGATGTTTTGTCATGTCTGCGTGTTTTTATGCATTGAGTTGCTGCTGCATGATTGGCTGATTCGATATTTGCATTGGTGTCAGGTGTACCTAATAAAGGGGCCACCGAGTGTAGATTCTACAACAATGTTCATTTTGTCTCCAAACTTGCCGATGAAAGCTACGTTTCAACCCAGATCGATAAAAAGAGGAGGTCCCAGCACTGATCTTTGCAAAGCACCACTGGTCGCAGAGCTCCTGTCAGAATAACACCCCTCCATCACCACTACCTTCTGTCTTCCAGGGCCAGTCCAACTTTGTTCCCAACTTTCATAAGGGTCTCGGCCCAAAACATCGCCTGTACCTCTTCCTGGAGATGCTGCCTGGCCTGCTGCGTTCACCAGCAACTTTGATGTGTGTTGCTTGAAATTCCAGCATCTGCAGATTTCCTCGTGTTTTGTTCCCAACTTATCAACTTTGTTGTGAGTCCCCAGGGAATTAATCTTTGGGACCAGAGTTAAATGTAGCCAATGAGTTGGATGCAAATGCTCAGGATGGGGTCAGTCTCTCTGCGAATGACACTGTTGATGACAGGGGGTTCTCGATCACCCGGGGAAGTGGAGCGAGAAGAGGTAAATGGATTTCAACGCAGGTAAGTGTGAGGTGATGTTCTTTATAAAATCCATAAGGTCAGAAAGCACTGGTTGAGTATCGTGAGCAGTTTTGGCCCCTTATCTTAGAAAGAATGTGCTGAAACTGGAGCGGCTTCAAAGGAAGCTGGCGAAAATGATTCCTGGATTGAATGCCTTGAAATATGATGGCTGTGTATTATGTATTCACTGGAATTCAGAGGAATGAGAGGTGACCCTTATTGAAACCCTATCGAATGGAGAAAGGCCGAGATAGAGTGGATGTGGAGAGGCTGTTTCCTATGGTGGTTGAGTCCGAGACCAGAGGGGCACCGTTTCAGAATGGAGATGAGGAGCGTCTTTATGAAGAGGGTGATGAATCTGTGGAATACTTTGCCACAGGCGGCTGTGGAGGCCAAGTCTTTATTTATATCTAAGGCAGAGGTCAATAGACTCTTGATTAGACAGGGATGCGGGGAGAAGGCAGGAGATTGGGGCTGAGAGGAAAATGGATCAGCCATGATAAAGTGGCAGAGCAGTCTCAACGGGATAAACGGCCAAATTCTGCTCCTATTTCTTATGGTTTTATAGGACATAGGAGCAGAATGAGGCCAATTGGGCCCATTGAGTCTGTGCCATTCCATCAGAGCTGACTTATTAACCCTCTCAACCCCATTCCACCCATAACCTTTGACATCCGGATTGATCAAGAACCCATCAACCTCCGCTTTAAATGCACCCAATGATCAGGCCTAAATAGCCACTTGGGGCAACAAATTCCAAAGATTCACTAGCTACTGGCTAAAGATTTTTTTTTCCCCCTCAGCCCCATTCTAAATGGGCATCCCTCTATTGTGAGGCTGTGTCCTCTGGTCTGCGTCTCCCACCATAGGAAACATCCTCTCCACATCCACTCTAAAGGCCTTTCAATATTCAATAGGTTTTAATGAGATCTTCCCCCGTCCCCCCCGCCTGATTCTTCTAACCTTCATTAAGTAAAGCCCCAGAGCCATCAAACACTCCTCATACATTAACACTTTAATTCCCAGAATCATTTTCTTCACCCTCCTCCGGAACCTCTCTGATGTCAGCACATCTGCTCTTACATAAGGGGCCCAAAGCTGCTCACAAATGCTCCAAGCGAGGCCTCACCAGTGTTTTATAAAGCCTCAGTATTACATCCTTGCTTTTATATTCTCGTCCTCTTGAAATGAATGCTGACGTTGCATTTGCCTTCCTCCCCACTCAACCCACCAGTTAACCTTTACAGAATCCTGCACAAGGACTCCCAAGTCCCTTTGCACCTCGGATTTTTGAAATTTCTCCCCATTTAGAAAATAGTCTAAGCCTTTACTCCTTCTGCCAAAGCACACAACCATGCACTTCCCAATACTGTATTCCAACTGCCACTTCTTTTGCCCAATCTCCCAGTCAGCCCAAGTCCTTCTGTAGCCTCCCTGCTTCCTCAGCACCAGCTGTCTTGTCCTCCACCTATCTCCGTACCAGCCACATCACTGACAGACAATGTAAAGAGAAGAGGGCCCATCACTGATCCCCGTGGAACACCGACAGTCACCGGCAGCCCAGTCCACAAAGCCGCCAAGTGTAGGACTTGTACTGTGGAGAGCAGGGCGCTTGGGTGGGGCGGGGGGGGGGGTTGTAAAGGAATAAAGGGACCTCGACCTCGGAGGACAAGTGAAGAGTCACGGGGAATGCAAGACAGGCCCGGCATTCTGGCCTTCGCCAGTCAGGGAATTGAATGTGAGTGCTGGGCAGTGACATTGCAGTTGTATGTGTCATTGGTGAGGCCTGCACAGTCTGCGTCACCCTGTTAAAGGAAAGATAGTGTTAAAGTGGAAAGAGCGTAGGGTAGATTAATAGCGAGAGGTTGGCCTGGCAAGGAGCACAGGAGAAATGGGGGGCTTGGGAGGTGACTTTGTAAAGAATCACTGACATACACTGCGAAATTTGTTGCTTTGCAGCAGCAAGCCATAAAAATTACCATCAGTTCCAAAGAGAACTAGCAGAGAAGATGAATAACAAGGCGGTGTTTGCAGACCGTACAGGAGATCTGATGGCAGAGAGGAAGAAGCTGTTCCTAAAACCTTGAGTGGTAGGTCTTCCAGGCTCCTGCGCAAAGGGTGGATGGGTACTGATCTGTACCCCGGTCCGGCAATGAGGAGGCAGAGGGAATTATCATTGACAGCCCTCACCACCCAGGACATGCCCTGCTCACACTGCTACCATCAATGGAGGGGGTACAGGAGCCTGGAGACCTACCACGCAAAGTTTTAGGAACAGCCTTCTTAACGTTTTCTTCCGCTCTACCAACAGCTTTGCGGACAGTCCGTGAACAATACTTCACTATTTCTCTTTTTAAAATATTGTAACCTAGGGTAATGTTTTATCAACACACACAAAATGCTACAGGAACTCAGCAGACCAGGCAGTGTCTCTGGAAAAGAGCAGACAGTCGACATTTCAGGCCGAGACCCTTTATCAGGACTGAGAAGGAAGATGGGAAGTCGGGTGAGAAGGTGGGGAAGATGTACAAGGTGGTAGGTGACAGGTGAAACCGGAAGAGGGGGGAGAGGTGAAGTGAAGAGCTGGGAAGCCGACTGGTGAACGAGATAAAGGGCTGGAGAAAGGGGAATCTGTTAGGAGAGAGTAGATGACCATGTAAGAAAAGGGAAGGGAGCAGCACCAGAGGGAGGCGATGGGCAGGCAAGGAGATGAAGTGAGAGGGGGAATGGCGAAGTTTGAGAAATCGATGTGCATGCCGTCAGGTTGGAGGCTAACCAGGTGGAATACAAGGTGTTGTTCCTCCAACCTGAGTGTGGCCACATCGCGGCAGCGGAGCATGTTGGAATGGGAACTGGGACTGGGACTGAAGTCGGAGCCTTTTCTGGCTGACACAGCCTCGTGTCTATGCAGGATTTCCAGCACCCGCAGGTTTTCTGGCGTTGGTGACATTTTGCCTCTTGCGCAAAACCACAAATGTCACGACATTGTCAGGGACAATAATCCCGATTCTGAGGCTGGAGGTGAGAGAGGAGAGATTTAATAGAAACTCGGCGGACAGCTTTCTCACTCAGAGGGCGGTGAGCACACGGAACGAGCTGCCAGTGGAAGTGGTCGAGGAAGGCTCATTGTTTACGAAGCACTCGGACAGGGACTAGCAGGGGGTCGAGTGGGTGAAAGGATTGAGGGTGGAATGCAGGAAATTGGGTCTAAATGGGAGGGCATTGTGGTTAGCAGGGACCTGTTGGGCCGATAGGCCTATATCTGTTCTGTTTTACTCTGTGACTATAATGCCCACTGACCTGCGTCAATCATCCCTGGCCTCTCAATCAAATTTGTAAGACGTTTAAAAAGTTCAAATTATCAAAGTACACGTGTCACCCTGTACAACCCTGAGATTCGTTTTCAAGGGGATTCTCAGCAAATACAAAGCAACACAATAGAATCAATGGAAAACTACACAAAGCAAGACTCACAGACAGCCGACCGTGCAAATATAAAAGAGAAAAAGCAAATAAAATACTAATAAATAAACAAGCAAGCAATAAATATCGAGGGCCTTGAAAGTGGGAACACTGAAGTGATGGGGCAAGTGAAGTTATCCCCACTGGTTGAGAAGCCCGATGCTTGAGGGGTAATAACTGTTCCTGAATCCAGTGGAGTGAGACTTGCGGCTCCTCTACCTCCTTTCTGAGGACAGCCCATGCTTTTCCAAATCCAAGAAAAGCCGCTCCTTTAAGGAATTTCTCCCCCAACCCCCGCCATTAATTTCCCTCTCAGTGAGGCAAGGTTCACTGACCTACAATTCCCTGAGACCCTTCTTAAACAAATGGACAACATTGCCAAAGTTGAGTCTTCTGAGACCTTGCCTGTAGCTAAAGGGGTTACAGAAATCTCAGCAGTCTCCTCCCTTGCTAGCCTCAGGGTCATTTCTCAATACACACACCTCACCCTCCTTAACCTCGACCTGCCCTGGAACATCAGCACACCTTCCCCTGATCTCACCACCGTCCACACTTTCCTCCTGGGTAAATACCGAGGCGGAGTACTCACTGGGGGCCCCGCCCACATCCTCTGGCTGCAGACACAAACTCCCTCCCTCGCCCTCAGCTACCCTCTTGCTCTAAAACACCTTGGCATTCTCAGTTTCATGGTGCCTCACACTTGTTCACGGTGGTCCTCAAGACCCCGACACCACTACGTATGATTTTATCCCACATTTAAAACCTCGACAGCCAGGTTTAAACACACATTTAGACCCGCATCTGACTTTAATGCAGACCATCTCAGATTTAATCTCCTCATTCCCAATATATGACTCTAATCCAGTTTTATCCCGTATCTAAGCCCCTGACACCCTGATGTACAACTTTAACCCACATTTAAATCCCTGGCCCCAATGTACACGATTTACCTCACATTTATGATTTTAACACAGGTTGAGATATTTTAGATCTTACTTTTTAAAAATCTAAAAACCCATGTCTACCCCACGTTAAACTCCTGACACCCCAATGTCTGATTTTAATCCCAACCCAAATTCATGGGGCATTTAAACCCTGAGATTTAGCCCATAATTGGGGGGCTACAGACCAGATACAGGTTGATGGGACCAGGTGGAACAGTATTTTGGCATGGAAAAGATGGGCTGAAGGACCTGTCTTTGTGCTGTAGTAACCCATGGCTCAATTTATCACATGATAGATGATTTTAATCTGCGGCTATCCCACCTCTAAACCCCAATAAGTGACTATCCCACACTCAGTTCTATATGTGATTTTAACCTGGTTTCACCCCCAAAATGTCAATCTGACATTTAAACCCCTGAATCCCCGATTAGCCCAGATTTACATACATTTGTGACTTCAACCTGGATTTTCCCACTCCTAAAACCCTGACACCCCAATGTGATTTTTATCTGGATCTATCCCAAATCAAAACTTCTGAATCCCTAATTAGTGCCGATTTACTGCACATTTACGATTCTAACTCAGGTTTATCCCTGTGTTTAAATTTCTGACACCACAATTAATTACTTTAACCTGGATCTACCCAACATTAATATCCTGACGCCCCAATATGCGACTTTAACTGGGGTTTAAACCCCTGGCACCCCAATGTGATTTTTACCTGGACCTTATCCCACATTTAAACTCCCAAATCCCCAGTTCCCAGATTTACCGCAGTTTATGACTAAACCCCTGACATCCGAATATGTGATTTTTAGCCACATAAAACCCTGACTGCACAAGATGTGACTACCATCACGATTTATCCCATATTTATGGCTTTGACCTGCATTTATTACCCACATAAAACCCTGACACCTCAATAAGTGACTTCAGCTCCTGCACACCGATACACTGACAATATTAATCTGAGCTCATAGTTCACTTAAGCTCCTGACACCTCAATGCGTGATTTCAGCCCAGATTTATCGCACGTTTTGCTTTAATCCAGATCTATCCCACCATTTAAACTACTGGCACCCCAACACAAGATCTCAGCCCAGGCTCGGATTTAACATCGCCAGCATATGTCCTGCAATTTGTTGTCCTTGCAGCAACAGTACACTACAACACATAATTTAAAAAACTAATTACAGCAAGAAATATAGTTTCAAATAAATTAAATATGTACTGCAAAAAGAAAGGAAATAAATACCCGACACCGCGAAAAATTACTTTAACCTGACCTGACACACCAATATACACACATTTGTGACCTTAACCCAGGTCAGTCCCACATTTCGTGCCTGACATCCCAATATGTACTTGTTTGTGACTTTAACACACGTTAATCCCCTGACACCCCAAATATATACATATTGGAGACTTTAACCTGGGTTAATTCCCCATTTCATGCCCTGACACCCCAATATACACACGTTGGAGACTTTAACCTGGGTTAATCCTACATTTCATCCCCTGACACCGTAAATATATACACATTTCACACTTTAACCCTGGTTAATCCCCCATTTCGTGCCTGACATCCCAATACGTACTTGTTTGTGACTTTAACCCAGTTTAATCTCCTGACACCCCAAATATATACATATTGGAGACTTTAACCTGACTTTAACAGAGGTTAATCCCCTGACACCCCAATATATACATATTGGAGATTTTAACCTGGGTTAGTCCCCCATATCATGCCCTGACACCCCAATATACACACGTTGGAGACTTTAACCTGGGTTAATCCTACATTTCATCCCCTGACACCGTAAATATATACACATTTCACACTTTAACCCGGGTTAGTCCCCCATTTCATGCCCTGACACCCCAAACATGTACACATTTCAGACTTTAACCCTGGTTAATCCCCTATTCCGTGCCTGACATCCCAATACGTACTTGTTTGTGACTTTAACCCAGTTTAATCTCCTGACACCCCAAATATATACATATTGGAGACTTTATCCTGGGTTAATCCCACATTTCATCCTCTGACACAACAGTACACCTTGTTTGTGGCTTTAGCCCGGGTTAGTCCCCCATTTCATGCCCTGCCCCCCAATATATACATATTGGAGATTTTAACCCTGGTTAATCCCCCATTTCGTGCCTGACATCCCAATATGTACTTGTGCATGACTTTAACCCAGGTTAATCCCCGACACCCCAATATACACACGTTGGAGATTTAACCCGGGTTAGTCCCCCATTTGATGCCCTGACACCCCAAATATATACACATTGGAGACTTTAACCCCGGTTAATCGCCCATTTCGTGCCCTGACACCCCAGTAACCTGCCCTTATCTCACACAGATGCCACTAACTCGAGTCACCCTCCTACATTTAAACCCCTGACACCGCCACAGGCGGTTTTAAACCCAGATTAGTCACGCATCTGCGACTCTTAATCCGGATCCCTCGCACCCCGGGGCACGACCTTTGCCGGTCCGATCTGTCACACGCTTTACGGCCTCGCAGCCCGACACCAACAACGGTGATATATAACCCCCCTCCCCTTCCTTCCTCCCTGCCCCCGGACGAGTAGGCCGCAACCGCAGCCCGGGCCTCGAGTAGGGAGGGTTCCCTCATCCACCACCATCAGACCGCCGGCCCCCACCCCCAAAAGCCCCACCGCCTCCGGGCCGGCCCGGCCGGAAACGGGGCCGTCCACTTTACCTCAGCGAATGGCGGCGGGACCGGGAAACGCCGAGGTCCCGACGCGAACCGGACATCTTTTGGGGGGGCTTTTTTTGGGCCGTTGCTGTGGCGTTTGGGCGGGCGGGGGGACGACCGTTTCGAAGGCTCACCTCGGCGGCATTCCGCCGCTGATTTTGAATAATAACCGCCGCCCGGGGCCCGCGATCCGCTCGGCTCCGCTCGCTCTCCTTCACCTCCCTCCCCTCAGTCCCGCCGTGACGGGCGGCCGCGGCGGCCAATCAGCGCGCCAGTCCTCCAGCCAATCCGGGGCGGCTCCCCGCCCCCCGCTCGCCCCAGCTAGGTGTCAATCGCCGCCTCGACCCAATCGGCGGAGCGGTCCGCCGGAGTGACGTCACAGAAGGGAGAGGGGGGGTCGTCGTTGGCGAGTGAGCGCCCGCCCCACGACGCTGTCAGTCGAGTGCCAATCGACGGCGTACGTACTGGTGCGCCGACGTCAGGGGAGGAGGCGGTGTCAAGGATCGAGGAACTGTCAATTACAACCTAAACCAATCCCCGAAGGCTGCGCTCTGCTGACGTGAAAAGGTGGTCGGAATCATTTTACCCGCCTACGCATTTGTCAATCTCCGCTTGAACCAACCCTCGGATGTGGCGGTGCAGTGACGTACGTGGTGGGCGGATCTTCTCGCCCAGCTGACCCCGCTCCTGTCAATCCCAGCTGTGGGCCAATCACCGGACTGGATTTTTTTTTCGCAGCGCAGTTGACCCTCGCATGCGAGGCGGGTCTTGGCTCCCGTCGTGCCTCCGGATTGTGTGCTCGCCCTGTCAATCGGAGATTTGACCCAATCATAGCATGCGGTGACGGTGGACGGTTAGTAATGACTCTCTCAGCAGTAGGTCCATCCATCTGTCAATCCACGTTCCAGCCAATCGCGTGGCGGGAAATGTCGATTGCCATCACTGCAACCACCTCCAATTGCTCAAGCGCTCTTCCCGCCCACATACAAACGTTCGGCGAATTACACCCAATCATCGTGCGGATTTAACCCGCGCGGACCAATCAGAGACCCCTATTACTCAGCGATGAGCCCCCCTCCCATGTAGCCCCGCCCACCAGGTTAATCCTCGCTTAGATTGGCTCCTTAACGTGTCATTTTATGTGATGTCATATGATTGGCAGCCAGGCAGTCCCGGAGAGACCCCGCCCCACTAATCGCCCGTCCAAGTCCTCCACAGCGCTGGAGGAAGCGAGAAGCGATTGCCCTTAAAGGGGATATATTAAAGGGGATTTTCCAGATGGGAGAGTCGGCTGAGGGAGTGGCAGCGCTACGAAAGGGACGGAAGTTTCCGGCAGACGGCGCCTGCATTTGGGCGAGTTGATCACAGGCACGTATCTCCCGTCTTGGCCGAACACTGATCAGGCGCACAAGAAAGGCGATGGCAAGTCTTCGAGAAGTACAGCACAGAAAACAGGCCCTTCAGCCCATCTAGTCCCATACCGAGAGCCCTTTAAACTGCCTACTCCCATCGCCCTGCACCGGAACCACGGCCCCCCACAGCCCTACCGTCCATGTACCTATCCAAACTTCGCTTAAACGTTGAAACCGAGCTCGTTCGCCACTCTCACGGCCCTCTGAGTGAAGAAGTTCTCCTCAGAGAAACATAGAAAATCTACAGCACATTACAGGCCCTTCGGCCCACAGTGTTGTGCCGACCACGCAGAGAAAGCAGGATCTCCCAGTGGCCACACATTTTAATTCCACATCCCATTCCCATTCTGACATGTCTATCCACGGCCTCCTCTACTGTAAAGATGAAGCCACACTCAGGTTGGAGGAACAACACCTTATATTCCGTCTGGGTAGCCTCCAACCTGATGGCATGAACATTGACTTCTCTAACCTCCGCTAAGGCCCCACCTCCCCCTCGTACCCCATCTGTTACTCATTTTTATGCACACATTCTTTCTCTCAGTTTCCTTTTTCTCCCTCTGAATATACCCTTTGCCCATCCTCTGGGTCCCCCCCCCCGTCTTTCTTCCCGGACCTCCTGTCCCATGATCCTCTCGTATCCCCTTTTGCCTATCACCTGTCCAGCTCTCAGCTCTATCCCTCCCCCTCCTGTCTTCTCCTATCATTTTGGATCTCCCCCTCCCCCTCCAACTTTCAAATCCCTTACTCACTCTTCCTTCAGTTAGTCCTGACGAAGGGTCTCGGCCTGAAACGTCGACTGCACCTCTTCCTATAGATGCTGCTTGGCCTGCTGCATTCACCAGCAACTTTGATGTATGTTACCTATTTTAGGAACTATTTTTCTAACCACCATGTACCCATCTAAGAGTCTCTTAAAAGACCCTATCGTATCCGTCACCACCACACCAGCGCCGGCAGCCCATTCCGTGCACTCACCACACTCTCTGGTAAGAACTTACCCCTGACATCTCCTCTGTACCTACTTCCAAGCACCTTGAAACTGTGCCCCCTTATGATAGCCATTTCATTCCTGGGAAAAAGCCTCTGACTATCCACACGATCAATGCCTCTCATCATCATATACACCTCCATCTCATCCTCTGTCGCTCCAAGGAGAAAAGGCCAAGTTCCCTCAACCTATTCTCATAAGGTCGCCCTCCAATTCAGGCAACATCCTTGTAAATCTTGCCTACACCCTCTCTATGGTATCCACGTCCTTCCTGTCATGAGGTGACCAGAACTGAACACAGTACTCCAACTGGGGTCTGACCAAGGTCTTATATAGTTGCAACATAACCTCATGGCTGTTGAACTCACTCCCACGGTTAATGAAGGCCAATGCACTGTATGCCATCTTAACCACAGAGTCAACCTGCGCAGCTGCTTTGAGTGTCCTATGGCCTTGGACCCCAAGATTACTCCGATCCTCTACACTGCCAAGAGTCTTACCATTAATACTATATTCTGCCATCATATTTGACCTACCAAAATGAACGCTTCACACTTATCTGGGTTGAACTCCATCTGCCACTTCTCAGCCCAGTTCTGCATCCTATCAATGTCCCGCTGTAACCTCTGACAGCCCTCGACACTATCCACAACACCTCCAACCTTTGTGTCATCAGCAAATGTATTAACCCACTCTTCTACTTCCTCATCCAGGTCGTTTATAAAAATCACAAAGAGGAGGGGTCCCAGAACAGATCCCTGCAGAACACCACTGGTCACCACCCTCCATGCAGAATAAGAACCATCTACAATTAAACCTTTGCCTTCTGTGGGCAAGCCGGTTCTGGATCCACAAAACATGGTCTCCTTGGATCCCATGCCTCTTTACTTTCTGAATGAGTCTTGCATGGGGAACCTTATCAAATGCCTTACTGAAATCCATATACACTACATCCACTGCACTACCTTCATCAATGTGTTTTGTTACATCCTCAAAGAATTCAGTCAGTTTCGTAAGGCATGACCTGCCCTTGACAAAGCTATGCTGACTATCCCTAATCAGATTATGTCTCTCCAAATGTTCATCAGTCCTGCCTCTCAGGATCTTCTCTGTCAACTTGCCCACCACTGAAGTCAGACTCACTGGTCTATAATTTCCTGGGTTGTCTCTACTCCCTTTCTTGAATAAGGGAACAACATCTACAACCCTCCAATCCTCTGGAACCACACCCATCCTCATTGATGCTGCAAAGATCATCGCCAGAGGCTCAGCAATCTCTTCCCTTGCTCGCACAGTAGCATGGGGTACATCTCGTCCAGTCATGGTGACTTACCTAACTTAATAACTTTCCAAAGCTCCATCACATCCTCTTTCTTAATGTCTATATGCTCAAGCACTTCAGTCCGCTGTAAGTCATCCCTACAATTGCCAAGGCCCTTTTCACTGGTGAATACTGAAGCAAAGTACTCATTAAGTACCTCTGCTATCTCCTCCGGTTCCAGACACACTTTTCCACTGTCACACTTGAGTGGTCCTATTCTCTCCCACCTTATCCTCTTGCTCTTCACATACTTGTAGAATGCCTTGGGGTTTTCCTTAATCCTGTCCACCAAGGCCTTCTCATGGCTCCTTTTGGCTCTCCTAATTTCTTTCTTGAGCTCCTTCCTGCTAGTCTTATAATTTTCTAACTCTCTATCAATTCCTAGATTTTTGAACCTTTTGTAAGCTCCTCTTTTCTTCTTGACTAGATTTACAACAGCGTTTGCACACCACGGTTCATGTACCCTAACATTTCATTGGAATGTACCTATGCAGAACTCCACGCAAATATCCCCTGAACATTTGCCACATTTCTTCTGTACATTTCCCTGAGAACATCTGTGTTTCCAACTTATGCTTCCAAGTTCCTGTCTGATAACCTCATATTTCCTCTTACCTCAATTAAACACTTTCCTAACTTGTCTGTTCCTATCCCTCTCCAATACTATGGTAAAGGAGATAGAATTGTGATCACTATCTCCAAAATGCTCTCTCACTGAGAGATCTGACACCTGACCAGATTCATTTCCCAATACCAGATCAAGTACAGCCCCTCTTCTTGTAGGCTTATCTACATATTGTGTCAAGAAACCTTCTTGAACACACCTAACAAACCCCACGCCATCTAAACCCCTCACTTTAGGGACATGCCAATTGATATTTGTGAAATTAAAATCTCCCACCACGACAACCCTGTTATTATTACACCTTTCCAGAATCTGTCTCCCTATCTGCTCCTCGATGTCCCTGTTACTATTGGATGGTCTATAAAAAACACCCAGTAGAGTAATTAACCCCTTCCTGTTCCTAACTTCTACCCACAGGGACTCAGTAGACAATCCCTCCATGTCTTCCTCCTTTTCTGCAGCCGTGACACTATCTCTGATCAGCAGTACCACACCCCCACCTCTTTTGCCTCCCTCCCTGTCCTTTCTGAAACATCTAAAGCCTGGCACTCTAAGTAGCCATTCCTGCCCCTGAACCACCCAAGCCTCTGTAATGGCCACAACATCATAGCTCCAAATACTGATCCATGTCCTAAGCTCATCCACTTTGTTCACCTTGCATTAAAATAGACACATCTCAAACCCTCACTCTGACCGCGTCCCTTCTCAATCACCTACCTGTCCTCCCTCTCGCACTGTCTACAGGCTTTCTCTATTTGTGAGCCAACCGCCTCTCCCTCTGTCTCTTCAGTTCGGTTCCCACCCCCCTATAATTCTCCTTTAAACCTCCCCGCCAGGATATTGGTCCCCCTGGGATTCAAGTACAACCCATCCTTTTTGTACAGGTCACACCTGCCCCAAAAGAGGTCCCAAACGGCGGGAGGAGAAGATGACAGCGCGCTTGCGCGTGCTCAGCTCTCCGGTGAAAAGTGATATCGTATCTGTTAAATAGGGGCCGTGGACAATTCTGATTTGATGGAGAATGGACATGAAAGCACAGAGGAACATCTGGAGAAATTGCTGAAACGCCCGTCCGCTGCTGTCGTTACTGTGTGGTCGGGAATCTTTCGGAGAGTAGGCCTCAAAGTCCCCGGCCTTGCCTGCTTTTGGCGACCGAGAAGGGGGTTGAATCGTTCGGACAGAGATGGTGCTCAGTTCTCGGTGTCGGAGAGCTGATCGGAGCTCAAAGTTTTCGGATGACTCAGATTCGGACCGTAGTCGGGTATGGCAGGGAGAGTTTTTCTTCCTTCTCCCGTCGGCGTGAGATGTGGGACATTTGAGAAACTTTGAACTTTACTGTGCTCATGGAACTTTCTTCATCAAGTTATGGTATTGTTGCACTGTTTGTAACTATATGTCATAATTATGTGGTTTTGTCAGTTTTTCAGTCTTGGTCTGTCCTGTGTTTTGTGATATCACACCGGAGGAAATATTGTATCATTTCTTAACGCATGTATTACTAAGCGACAATAAAAGAGGACTGCGTGTCTTCATAATCATCATCATCATTAATGATCCAGAAATCTGAATCGCTGCCCCCTGCTCCAATCCCTCAGCCACGCATTTGTCCTCCACCTCACTCTATTCCTGTACTCACTGTCACGTGGCACAGGCAGTAATCCAGAGATTACTACCTTTGAAGTCCTGCTTCTCAACTTCCTTCCCCACTCCCTGTAGTCTGCTTTCCTGTAGCCTCCTCCCTTTTCCTACCCAATACGTACCATGACCTCTGGCAGAGAGGAAGAAGCTGTTCCTAAAACCTTGAGTGGTAGGTCTTCCAGGCTCCTGCACAAAGGGTGGATGGGTACAGATCTGTTCCCCGGTCGGGCAATGAGGAGGCAGAGGGAATTATCATTGATGGCCCTCACCACCCAGGATATGCCCTGCTCACACTCCTACCATCAATGGATACCTCTGCTACCTCCTTCGGCTCCAAGTACACATGTTCCCTATCACGTCTGACTGGTCCTATTCTCACACGGCTCATCCTCGTACTCTTCACAGACTTGTAGAATGCTTTGTGGTTTTCCTTAATCCTGCTCACCAAGGCCTTCTCATGATCCCTTCTGGCTCTCCTAATTCCATCCTTAAACTCCTTCCTGGCATTCTTGTAATTTTCTAACGTTCTAACACTACCCAGCTTCTTGAACCTTTTGTAAGATTTTCTTTCCCTCTTAACTAGATTTCCTACATCCTTTGTACACCATGGTTCTTTTAACCCTACCATCCCTTCCCTACCTCAATGGAACATACCTATGCAGAAATCTATGCAAATATTTCCTGAACATTTGTTTGATTTCTGCCGTGCCTTTCCCTGAAAATTTATGCTCCCAAGTTCCTGCCAAGTACAATAATATTTCCCCCACTCCAATTAAGTGTTTTTCCCAAATTGTCTGCAACTATCCCTCTCCAGCACGATGGAAAAGGAGATAGAGTTGTGATCACTATCTCCAAAATGCTCTCCCACTGAGAGACCTGACACCTGACCAGGTTCATTTCCCAATACCAGATCAAGTACGGCCTCTCCTCCAGTTGGCTTATCTACATATTGCGTCAAGAAATATGTAGATAACACACCTGAACACACCTAACAAACTCCACCCCATGCAAATCCTTTGCTCTAAGGAGATGCTAGTCAATATCAGGAGAGTTAAAATCTCCCATCACAGCAACCCTATTATTATTGCGCTGTTCCAGACTCTGCCTCCTTATCTGCTCCTTGATGTCTCTGTTACTGTCGGGGGGAGAGGGGGGTCACTCAGTAGAGCTTTTGACCCCTTCCTGTTTCTGACTTCCACACACAATGACTCAGTAGACAATCCCTCCACAACTTCCTCCTCCTATTCTGCAGCCGTGACACTATCCCTGATTAGCAATGCCACTCCTCCTCCTCCTCTGCCTCCCTCCCCGTCCTTTTCAAAACGCCCAGTACACTCAGCATCCACTCCTGTCTGAGACGTCCTAGTCTCTGTAATGGCCACAACATCACAGTTCCATGTACTGATCCACGCTCTAAGTTCGTGCGCCTTGTTTATGACACTCCTTGCATTAAAATAGACCTATCTCAAACCATCAGGCTGAGTGCATCTTTGCTCCATCATCTGCCTGTCCTTCCTCACAGACTCCCTGCAAGCTGCCTCTACAACCTCCCCATCCTCTGCCTCTCCACTTCAGTTCCACTCCCCTGCAAACCGAGTCTAAAGCCTCCCAGGATATTGGCTCCCCTCCAGTTAAGGGGCAACCAGTCCCACTTGTACAGGTCACCCCTTCCAATTCACCGCCAAAACGCTAGTTGGCGGTGGGGTTTCTACGCCACTGTGTTGAGTTTCTTCGTGTTGAAACTCAACACGAAGAAAATCCAACTTCAAACAATGACGACTGAAACTGAAGGAGGGTGAATTTTCTGTGCTTGTCCAGCCACTGAGAGACACGAACGAGGAAATGCATTTCAAATACTTTCGGATGTCAGCAGGTAGGTATGACGATTTGGTTCATCATCTCCAACCATTTATTTCGCATCGGTGTATGCACAGTATACTCAGAGACTGGCGATCACCATTCGAGTTTCAGCTTCAGGTGGAACAGGCTGTAGCAGCTAGCTACAAACTGGCATCAAGCACAGGGTCCTCCATAATTTCGGAGGTCTGTGAAGCTTTATGGAAAGCATTGCAGCCAGAGTTCCTTCCCTGCCCTTCAGTCGCCCAACGGGAAGCTACTGCAGCGTAGGAGGGAATGCGATGCTACCACAGTCACAGTCAGAGTCATACTTTATTGATCCTGGGGAAAATTGGTTTTCATCACAGTTGCACCATAAATAATAAATAGTAATAAAACCATAAATAGTTAAATAGTAATATGTAAATTATGCCAAGAAATAAGTCCAGGACCAGCCTATTGGCTCAGGGAGTCTGACCCTCCAAGGGAGGAGTTGTAAAGTTTGATGGCCACAGGCAGGAATGACTTCCTATGACGCTCAGTGCTGCATCTCGGTGGAATGAGTCTCTGGCTGAATGTACTCCTGTGCCCACCCAGTACATTATGTAGTGGATGGGAGACATTGTCCAAGATGGCATGCAACTTGGACAGCATCCTCTTTTCAGACACCACCGTGAGAGAGTCCAGTTCCATCCCCACAACATCACTGGCCTTACTTTGTTGATTCTGTTGGTGTCTGCTACCCTCAGCCTGCTGCCCCAGCACACAACAGCAAACATGATCGCACTGGCCCCCCAGAGACGGGGAGCAGAGTGTCCGGTGACTGTCGTGTGTGTGTGTGTGTGAGAGAGAGAGAGAGAGGGAGAGGTGGGTGTGAGACACAGGGAGAGAGTCGTGACTCTGTGTCTGTGAGAGAGAGAGAGAGAGAGTCGAGAGAGCTGTGCGTGAGACACAGAGAGAATAGTGAGACAGGGGGGAGAGTAGAGAGAGATGTGTGTGTGTGAGAGAGAGACAGTCGAGAGAGAGGTGTGTGAGGCACAGTGATAGAATAGTGAGACTGAGAGAGAGATAGGGAGAGAGTAGAGAGAGATGTGTGTGTGTGTGAGAGAGAGAGAGAGTGAGTCGAAAGAGCTGTGTGTGAGACACAGTCAGAGTCATACTTTATTGATTCTGGGGGAAATTGGTTTTTGTTACAGTTGCACCATAAATAATAAATAGTAATAAAATCATAAATAGTTAAATAGTAGTATATAAATTACTCCAGGAAATAAGTCCAGGACCAGCCTATTGGCTCAGGGTGTCTGACCCTCCAAGGGAGGAGTTGTAAAGTTTGATGGCCACAGGCAGGAATGACTTCCTATGACGCTCTGTGCTGCATCTCGGTGGAATGAGTCTCTGGCTGAATGTACTCCTGTGCCCAACCAGTACATTATGTAGTGGATGGGAGACATTGTCCAAGATGGCATGCAACGTGGACAGCATCCTCTTTTCAGACACCACCGTGAGAGAGTCCAGTTCCATCCCCACAACATCACTGGCCTTACGGACAATCAAGCGGACCACAGTTGTTAAGATCTGCGACGCCGCGACGCGTAGTTACGTTTTGGGGAGGGGCGTACAGTGTAGAGTACAGCGTAGGGTACGCTGCTACGCCGTACCTATAGCGTACATTTGACGCACAAGTATAAATCAGCCTCAACTCCCTAAACCCACCTCACAGGACGTCTACCCCTGTCCCGCCCATGTCATTGGTACCGACATGTACCACGGTCTCCGGCTTCTCACCCTCCCCATCAAGAATATCCCGCACCCACTCAGAGACATCCTGGTCCCAAGCACCCGGGAGGCAACACGTGATCCTGGTGTCTCTTTTTCTGCCACAGAATCTCCTATCTGTCCCCACTGACTATCGAGTCCCCTGTGACCATGGCTCCGTCTGACTTCACCCTACCCTTCTGACGCTCAGAGTTCCCTTTAAACTGTTCCCCTTTCAGCTTTAACCCATGACCTCTGGTTGTTGTCCCACCCAACCAGAGCGGGAAAAAGCCTGCTGAGATTTACCCCTAACAATACCCCTCATAGTCTTGTATACCTCTATCAAATCTTCTCTCTCCTTCATTCCAAGGAATCAGGTCCTAACCTATTCAGTCTTTCCTCAAAACTCAGGCCCTCCGGTCCCGACAACGTCCTAGTAAGTTTTCTCTGTACTCTTTCAACCTTATTTGCATCCTTCCTGCAGGTAGGTAGCCAAAACTGCATGTAGAAGAAGAAAGCAGTGTGACAGAGCATATGGGTTCAACGTTGCCCAGTGTGGGCCTCATTTTGAATGTCGAAAGTTGCTTCCGTTGTGATGGGTTAGCTTAGAGGCTGCAGCTGCCTTTCCCCATTGGAGAGCTGCCTGGTGACCAGTTTCAAATATTGTGGGGACACAAAACAGTACCTGGAAGGAGACTGCGCTCTCATTCCCCTGATTAAGGCAAGGGTGCACATGACGATTGGGGAGGTATGCTCTGTGCACACGTTTAACTCAGTTCGTCTGTTGTGTATTCAGCTTTGTCGTGTCTGTAACTTGGGGAGCGGGTGTGTCTGGTCCAATTTCTACCGTCTGTAAGTCAATGATTGATTTGCCTATTCAAAGTCAGTGCACGTCCAGTCTCGCTAGACCCGCGAACACAATTCAACATGGCGGGGGGGAGAGAAGCCGTTCCCGATTCGTTCAGTGTGTGCCTTCCGGCTTCTGTACCTCCTGCCAGTGAGGAGAGGGCATGTCCAGGGAGATTGCCAGGAGGGGAAGTGGGGGAGAGCTCCACTAACAATAAGTGCTGCCTCTTTGAGGCGATTTTATCACTGCATGCACAGGTACCCATGGGTGCACTGAAAAGCATATCTGCAGTAGCATCAAAGGAACAGCATTCAGGAGAAAACAAACATTAATAAGAAGGAACACAAAATTCAAATTTAATCACATGCACATCAAAACAATAAGCACGGGGTGGAGGGGTAGAGATACGTCTCCACCAAAGGAGGTGTAAGGTGCTCCTTCCTTCTGCTAGCCTGCAGGTCACCCTCGGGCAAGGTGTAGCACTTGCTTAGCCCCCCGATCAGGGTCACGTGAAGCCCCGCGATCAGGTGGTGGATGGTTGTATGAGCAGCCGGTGCAGATCACAAGTCCTGGTTATACGACCACTGACGCCAGACAGACAATCGCTGGAGTATCGATAATGGCTGGGGGGTGGGGGTGGGGGGGGTGGTCACCTGTCTTGCACACTGCCCAGAAGAAGGCGACGGCAGACCACATCTTTAGCAAAATCATGGTCGCAGAAAGACCTTGATTGTGCACGTTATGCAACATGGCACATAACGAACAAACGAATGGACAGAGACTGTTTACATGGGAATCTTGAGCGGCTGGGGAAATGTGCCAAAGGATGGCAAATGCAGTTTAATTCTGATGGGGCCAAGGGGTAGCAAATGCAGTTTAATTTCAATGTGGGCCAAGAGATGGCAAATGCAGTTTAATTTTGATACGTGGGCCAAGGGAGGGCAAATGCCGTTTAATTTCAATAAGTGGGCCAAGAGATGGCAAATGCAGTTTAATTTTGATACATGGGCCAAGGGAGGACAAATGCCGTTTAATTTCAATAAGTGGGCCAAGAGATGGCAAATGCAGTTTAATTTTGATACATGGGTCAAGGGACAGAGAAGGCACAGATAGTACGCTTGTCAATGACGCTAAAATAGGTGGTGGCGTAGATGGTGTGGGTGGAGCTACACCTCTACCAAGGGTGTAAGGTACTCCTTCCCTCCGCTAGCCTGCAGGTCAGGGAAAGACGATGATCACCCACGTCCTACGAGACAGCGCAAAATGAACAAACATCAAAGCAAAGCGAAAAAAACAGACCCGTGTTGTGCAAAGAGGCCACCGTGTTACTGCACTGAGGTACTGGAGAAGATTCACACACGAAATGCTGGAGGAACTCAGCAGGCCAGGCAGCACCTGCGGAGAAGGGTGAACAGGCCACGCCTCGGCCTGAAACGCCGGCCGTTTACTCTTTTCCACGGATGCCGCCTGGCCCGTGCATCTGCCAGGCCCTGGGTTTCCAGCATCCGCAGACCTCCTCTTGTTCGTCATTAAGATCGGGTCGGCTGGCCCAGGGACCGAACGGCTGAAGGGAAGAAACCGTTCCCGAGCCGGGCAGCGCGGGGCTCTCGGCTTCTGCGGCTCCTGCCCGGTGGGAGGTGCGGGACGACGGCAGAGCCCGGCTGGTGGGGATGCTCGATGATGCGCATTGCCTTCCTGAGGCAGCGGCTCCCGCTAGATCGTACCCGTGAGGCACTGCGCTGCTCTTTCCACGCCCCTGTCTATTCCAGTGGCTGACCCAGGACATGGTGTGAACCGTTGACATGCTTCCCACTGCAGAAGGGAAGCAGGGGGTCATTTTAGGGCTCAAGTGCGCACGTGCAACACAACTCCGATATCTGTCTTCTCCAGATAGCCAAGAAAAAGAGGGAGACTGTGGGTGCCGCTGGGAAGAAAAGCCTTCACTCCCCCCCCCACCTCAACATGAAAAAGAAAAAGAAACCCCAAAAGCCTCCCCAACACCCCTCGCAAAAAAAAGTGACAATAACATTAAAAAAATCCCCAGCCGCTTCCTCACAGAAACCAGCGACGATCGCTTCAGATCTCCAGCTCCCTCCTCCGGAGAAAAGAAAAACAGCGACGATCACATCAGATCCCCAGCCCCCTCTCAGAGCGTCCAGTGACGATCTGAACCCCCGAGGAATGTGAAGACCCAGGAGCAGGTCGAAGCCAAGGGCCACTTGGCCGTCCTGCGCACAGGCTGAGGCTAAAGGACAAAACTCCAGAGATTAGGACAACAGAGAGGGGCGGTCGGGGGAGGCAGAGAAACGGCTCTGGGATTGCTTCGAGTCGGTGCTCTGGGCCGTCCTGAGGGACTGAAGGAGTGCCCCATGGTTGTCATGCAGTTTGTTAGAGTGAGTTTCCGGGTAGATGACTCTGGCCACCAGTTTTCTGTTTGACGAAGTACTGTGGATTGAGTTCACAACAATGCATTTCCTAAAAGCTGTGAATACCGGAACTCTAGCCCAGACGCTGCGGGTGGAAGTGTGAGGTTTACAGGTAGTTTCGAAGACAGCCTTATCTATACTTTATAAATATCAATTGTCCTCTGTGTTAGCAAGTAAAATACCAGATAAATGTATTGTGGTTAACTTGCATTCCTGAAGGCTGAGAGTACCAACCCAGACATGTTGGCGTCAGGAGGAAAGGATGAAGTCAGAAGGTGTGATGTTTTGTAGCAGCACATATCAAAGTTGCTGGTGAACGCAGCAGGCCAGGCAGCATCTCTAGGAGGTACAGTCGACGTTTCAGGCCGAGACCCTTCGTCAGGACTAACTGAAAGAAGAGCCAGCAAGAGATCTGAAAGTGGGAGGGGGAGGTGCAGATCCAAAATGATAGGAGAAGACAGGAGGGGGAGGGATAGAGCCGAGAGCTGGACAGGTGATAGGCAAAAGGGGATACGAGAGGATCATGGGACAGGAGGTCCGGGAAGAAAGACAAGGGTGGGGGGGAACCCAGAGGATGGGCAAGGGGTATAGTGAGAGGGACAGAGGGAGAAAAAGGAGAGAGAGCGAAAGAATGTGTGTATATAAATAAATAACAGATGGGGTACGAGGGGGAGGTGGGGCATTAGCAGAAGTTTGAGAAGTCAATGTTCATGCCATCAGGTTGGAGGCTACCCAGACGGAATATAAGGTGTTGTTCCTCCAACCTGAATGTGGCTTCATCTTTACAGTAGAGGAGGCTGTGGCTAGATATATCAGAATGGGAATGCGACGTGATATTAAACCTGATTCAGATTCTGATCCCATGCCTTTGAGCCTGCCACAAAGAACCTGGTCAAGCACCTTACAAAAACCCATCTACACATCCGTACACACCATACAAACACCCATATACACATCCCTACACACCATACAAACACCCATATACACACCCATCTACACATCCGTACACACCATACAAACACCCATATACACACCTCACAAAAACCCATATACACATCCCTACACACCATACAAACACCCATATACACACCCATCTACACATCCGTACACACCATACAAACACCCATATACACACCTCACAAAAACCCATATACACATCCCTACACACCATACAAACACCCATATACACACCCATCTACACATCCGTACACACCATACAAACACCCATATACACACCTCACAAAAACCCATCTACACATCCGTACACACCATACAAACACCCATATACACACCTCACAAAAACCCATCTACACATCCGTACACACCATACAAACACCCATCTACACATCTGTATACATCTTACAAAAACCCATATACACATCCGTATACACCTTACAAAAACCCATATACACATCCGTATACACCATACAAAAACCCATGTACACATCCCTACACACCATACAAACACCCATATACACACCTCACAAAAACCCATATACACATCCGTACACACCATACAAACACCCATCTACACATCTGTATACACCTTACAAACACCCATATACACATCCGTATACACCTTACAAAAACCCATATACACATCCGTATACACCATACAAAAACCCATATACACATCCCTACACACCATACAAACACCCATATACACATCCGTGCACACCATCCAAACACCCATATACACACCTCACAAAAACCCATCTACACATCCGTATACACCTTACAAAAACCCATATACACATCCCTACACACCATACAAACACCCATATACACACCTCACAAAAACCCATATACACATCCGTACACACCTTACAAAAACCCATATACACATCCGTACACACCTTACAAACACCCATATACACATCCGTACACACCATACACACACCCATATACACATCCCTACACACCATACAAACACCCATATACACACCTCACAAAAACCCATATACACATCCGTACACACCTTACAAACACCCATATACACATCCGTACACACCATACACACACCCATATACACACCTCACAAAAACCCATATACACATCCGTACACACCATACACACACCCATATACACACCATACAAACACCCATATACACACCTAACAAACACCCATCTACACATCCGTATACACCTTACAAAAACCCATATACACATCCGTATACACCTTACAAAAACCCATATACACATCCCTACACACCTCACAAAAACCCATCTACACATCCGTATACTACCTCAAAAAAGGTAGTAGGGATAGTCCGGGTAATTATAGACCAGTGGGCCTAACGTCTGTGGTGGGAAAGCTGTTGGAAAAGATTCTTAGAGATAGGATCTCTGGGCATTTAGAGAATCATGGTCTGATCAGGGACAGTCAGCATGGCTTTGTGAGGGGCAGATCGTGTCTAACAAGCCTGATAGAGTTCTTTGAGGAGGTGACCAGGCATATAGATGAGGGTAGTGCAGTGGGTGTGATCTATATGGATTTTAGTAAGGCATTTGACAAGGTTCCACATGGTAGGCTTATTCAGAAAGTTAGAAGACTGGGATCCAGGGAAGTTTGGCCAGGTGGATTCAGAATTGGCTTGGCTGCAGAAGGCAGAGGGTCGTGGTGGAGGGAGTACATTCGGATTGGAGGATTGTGACTAGTGGTGTCCCACAAGGATCTGTTCTGGGACCTCTACTTTTCGTGATTTTTATTAACGACCTGGATGTGGGGGTAGAAGGGTGGGTTGGCAAGTTTGCAGACGACACAAAGGTTGGTGGTGTTGTGGATAGTGTAGAGGATTGTCAAAGATTGCAGAGAGAAATTGATAGGATGCAGAAGTGGGCTGAGAAGTGGCAGATGGAGTTCAACCTGGAGAAGTGTGAGGTGGTACACTTTGGAAGGGCAAACTCCAAGGCAGAGCACAAGGTAAATGGCAGAATACTTGGTAGTGTGGAAGAGCAGAGGGATCTGGGGGTACATGACCACAGATCCCTGAAAGTTGCCTCACAGGTGGATAGGGTAGTTAAGAAAGCTTATGGGGTGTTAGCTTTCATAAGTCGAGGGATAGAGTTTAAGAGTCGCGAGGTAATGATGCAGCTCTATAAAACTCTGGTTAGGCCACATTTGGAGTACTGTATCCAGTTCTGGTCACCTCACTATAGGAAGGATGTGGAAGCATTGGAAAAGGTACAGAGGAGATTTACCAGGATGCTGCCTGGTTTAGAGGGTATGGATTATGATCAGAGATTAAGGGAGCTAGGGCTTTACTCTTTGGAGCGAAGGAGGATGAGAGGGGACATGATAGAGGTGTACAAGATAATAAGAGGAATAGATAGAGTGGATAGCCAGCAGCTCTTCCCCAGGGCACCACTGCTCAATACAAGAGGGCATAGCTTTAAGGTAAGGGGTGGGAAGTTCAAGGGGGATATTAGACAAAGGTTTTTTTCTCAGAGAGTGGTTGGTGCGTGGAATGCACTGCCTGAGTCAGTGGTGGAGGCAGATACACTAGTGAAGTTTAAGAGACTACTAGACAGGTATATGGAGTAATTTAAGGTGTGGGCTAAGCACACACCCCTGTTGATCGTCAGTGAGGAGGATCTGTTATCACCAATCCGCACAGACTGTGGTCTTCCGGTTGGGAATTCGAGGATCCGATTGCAGATGGAGGTACAGAGGCCCATGTTCTGCAATTTCTCCATCAGGACTGTGGGAATGATGGTGTTAAACGCTGAGCTGTAGTCGATGAACAGCATCCTGACGTAGGTGTTTGCACTGACCGGGTGATCCAAGGCTGCGTGAAGACCCTTTGAGATCACGTCTGCCCTCAACTTACTGAGCACCATCACCCTCTCCAAACCCCTCGTGGTTCTGTACACTTCCATAAAGCCGCTTTCTACTCTCCAAGGAAATAAAGTCCCAAGCTGCCCCACCTCTCTCCGCAACCCAGTCCCTTGAGTCCCGGCGGCATCCTCGTAAACCTCCCTCTGCGCTCCTTCCAGCCCGACGGCGTCTCTCCTGCAGCCGGGCGATCAGAGCCCAACTGCAGATCTCCGAGGTACGGCCTCTGTAGCCGCAGTACAACGTGCCCACCCCCTGCGCTCGGCGCCCTGACTGACGAAGGTCAAACATCTTCGCCTCCGCCTTGACTACCCGCGACCAGCTTTCAGGGAGCCACGGGCCTCACTTCCCGTTTTCCCTTTCTCTCCTTCCCTCCCTCCTGGACCCACTGCTCCCCTGCGCCCCCTCCCGGTCTCTGGAGGCGTTCCCCCCCCCGCCCCCGTTCCCCATCTCCGTCGCTGCCCTCCCCGTGCCCGACTCTGCAACCTCCTCCTCGTTCCTGCACCTCTCCCCGACCCTCCCCCTCCCCGCCCTCCCGGTGACCACACCCGACAGCCGCGGGGGGGGGGAGGCGGGGTTTGACGGAAGGATCTGAGGCACTGTCACGGAGGAACAGAAAGCGTTTTATTGCACACTGTAAACAAGACGAGGCGGGGCGGGACGGTGCCGCGCAGGAGAGGGGGCGATACCAGCGCCAGCCCGGGCCTTCCCTGCTGGAGAGCGGGTCCACACAGTGTCCCGGATCCACTGGCTCCGCTCCTGGGAGCCTCTGCCCACCGGTGTCCCCTGGGAGACTGTGGCAATGTTGTGGGGGGGGGGAGGAAGGTGAAGGGTCACTGGGTCAGGCTCACCCCCCCACTACCGCAGGCTGCTGCCAGTCTGTGCCGTGCTCAGTGCTGGGTGATCGGGGCTGTGACGGTTCTGTGGGCACAGGGAAGGGGGAAGGGGGTCAGGTCCCAGATACCATGTCCGTCCTCTTCTCCCCCCTCTCTTGCCTCCTTCCCCTCTCATCCTCCCCCTCCCGTTACCACTTACCCTGCCCTCTCACTCTCCCCCTCTTTAACCCCTCCATCTTGCCCCATCCCTTCCCCCGCCCATACCACCCTCTCCCCATCACCATCCACCCTCCCCCTAACCACTCCATCATGCCCCATCCCCCATCCTCACCCCTTTCACCTCTCCTCCCCATCACAATTTACCCCTCCCACTCTCCCCCTTTATCTTGCCCAAGCCCTTCCCTTCCTCCCCACATCCACCCCTTCTTTCCCTTCCCTCCACCCATTCCACCTTCCACCTCTCCCCCATTACTACCCTCCCACTCTGCCTCTTCCCTTTCTCTCTGTCCCCCTGCCCCATCTGACCCCATCACCCCCTCTCTATCCTCGTTACTCCCCCCCTTCCCTTCCCTCTGCCCAAGTCTTCACCTTCTTCTTCTTCTTCTCCTTCTTCTTCTTTTTCCGGTCGGGATCGTCGTCTTTCTTCTTTTTCTTCTTCTTGTGGTCCGAGTCCGACGGCGTCTCTGCAGGTGGGAGTGACATCAGTGACCTCCTCCTTCCCATCATCCCCCTCCTGGAGAGAGGGCACCACTGACCTTCCCCTTCCCATCATCCCCCTCCTGGAGAGAGGGCACTACTGACCTCCTCCTTCCCATCATCCCCCACCGGGGGGGGGGGAGGAGAGATGGGAGAGAAAGGGAGAGAAAGGGAGAGAGAGGGAACACCACTGACGTCCTTCCTATCATGGCCCACCACCCAGAGATATGGAGACCTTCCCCATCCTGCAATACCCTACGTCTGCACACTATGACCTTCCCCATCCCCCGCACAAAGATGCGGTGACCTTCCTTGCCACAAAATGCCCTACTTGGGACACAGTGACCTTCACTTTCCCATCAACCCACACTTGTGTCTATGATTACCACCCCCACTTCCCACAATCACCGAGGGTGACCTCCCCCTTTGCATCAGCCCTCACTCGGACACATGCTGACCTTCACCATCCTATCAGCTCTCAGCTGGGGACATGGTTACCTCCTCTTTCCCATCATCCCCAACAGGGACAGGGTGACATTCTCTTCCACGTCCCATCAGCCCTCACCCAGTGGACGACCAAGGGTGACCTTCCCCATCCACCAAACCCCACTCGAGTGACCTTCTCTGTCCCATCATGGCCCACCATGAGTACACGGTGACCTTCCCCATCCCAACAGCCCCCACAAGGGAACACAGTGACCTTCTCTGTCCCATCATGCGTACATACTGAACTTCCCTATCGCATCACCCACCACCCCCAAACAGGAGTACACGGTGACCTTCCCCGTCCCATCATCCCCCACCAGGAATACAAGGGACCTTCCCCGTCCCATCAGTCCCCACCAGGGGTACACAGTGACCTTCCCTGTCCCATCATCCCCCACCAGGAGTACACTGTGACCTTCCCCCATCCCATCACCCCACTCCCAAACAGAAGTACACGGTGACCTTCCCCGTCCCATCATCCCCGACCAGGAGTACACAGTGACCTTCCCTGTCCCATCACCCCACCCCCCAACAGGAGGACACCGTGTCCCATCATCCCCCACCAGTACACTGCGACCTTCCCCGTCCCATCATCCCCCAGCAGGAGTACACGGTGACCTTCCCCTATCCCATCACCGCACCCACCCCCCCCCCGCCCCAACACCAGGAGTGCACGGCGACCTCCCTGTCCCATCAGCACTCACCTGGGGGCACGGGGTCCTGGGCGCGGCTGTGCCTGTGGCGGTGACGGTTCTTCTTGCGGGGGGGCTGCAGGTGCATCAGCCGGTATTGCTCAGGTAGCTGTGGGGGAACAGAGGGAGGGTCAGAACGCGAGGGAGCCCTCCCCCCTCGGTCTCAGGGCGGAGAGGCGACCGAGAGACCAAACCCCATTCTCAGTTCGAGGGTGTTGTCGCTCCGGACCAGTGTTCAGAGATGTGGTAGAGGGATGAAGGAGGGGAGAGGAGAGGAAGGGGGAAGAGGTGAACCATGGTGACGATCTGCAGGCTACATACACTACTTATAAATATTCCTCTTCTGAATTACTCTCACTGTAATCTGTGACATGCAATTTCCCTTTAAGAGTGCATTGCTCAAATCGACTGAATGAACAACACATTTCACCGTTGTCTGAAGGACTCAGTGGACCCAACTCTCAAGCAAGCAGATACGGCACCTAGAACGAGGGGTCACAGTTTGAGGATAAAGGGGAAGCCTTTTAGGACTGAGATTAGGAAAAACTTCTTCACACAGAGAGTGGTGAATCTGTGGAATTCTCTGCCACAGGAAACTGTTGAGGCCAGTTCATTGGCTATGTTTAAGCGGGAGTTAGATATGGCCCTTGTGGCTACGGGGGTCAGGGGGTATGGAGGGAAGGCTGGGGCGGGGTTCTGAGTTGGATGATCAGCCATGATCATAATAAATGGCGGTGCAGGCTCGAAGGGCCGAATGGCCTACTCCTGCAACTATTTTCTATGTTTCTATGTTTAAGTGTAATGCCCCGATTAAAGTTTCTACTGCGAGGCATTTCATTTCAGCAGTTTTCTATAAAAAGTAGTGCGTCCCGCTGGTAGAACGTTTCGGTCTCGGCTAAAGATGGGGTGGGGGGGGGCCCCACGTTGCCACGATAATCAAGCACTTGATGCCGTCTCCAAACAACGAACACTTTATCGCGACGCATTTGAGATCACAGTCGGGGCTGTCAGCCAGGCTCGTTGGACAAAAACCCTGCCCAATCTCCATCAGCGTTACAGCCTGGAGCACCAGAGGTCCCCACGCTCTGGACCACTGTCACGCCAAGATAAGGAACGCCGACTGCTCCACGCCCAGACCATGTTTCGGAAAATCGGGCCACTTGGCCGTCCTGTGCGCAGGCTGAGGCTAAAGGACAAAACTCCAGAGATTAGGACAACAGAGAGGGGCGGTCGGGGGAGGCAGAGAAACGGCTCTGGGATTGCTTCGAGTCGGTGCTCTGGGCCGTCCTGAGGGACTGAAGGAATGCCCCATGGTTGTCATGCAGTTTGTTAGAGTGAGTTTCCGGGTAGATGACTCTGGCCACCAGTTTTCTGTTTGACGAAGTACTGTGGATTGAGTTCACAACAATGCATTTCCTAAAAGCTGTGAATACCGGAACTCTAGCCCAGACGCTGCGGGTGGAAGTGTGAGGTTTACAGGTAGTTTCGAAGACAGCCTTATCTATACTTTATAAATATCAATTGTCCTCTGTGTTAGCAAGTAAAATACCAGATAAATGTATTGTGGCTTTAACTTGCGTTCCTAAAGGCTGTGAGTACCAACACAGACATGTTGGCGTCAGGAGGAAAGGATGAAGTCAGAAGGTGTGATGTTTTGTATGTAGCTTCGAAGGAATTGTCCTTTGTGTTTAGCAAATAAATATCGAGCCCACATTGGGCGAGCAGACCTTTCCACCGAAAGGGTCTCCGTCGAATAAAGGAGCTGCTTTATATCTTACCAGTGACTCTCTCTCCCCAGTGATTTCATCCACGCTACGACAGACTTCACTGAGAATAGTTGTAGACGAGCGTATTCCCCACAAAATCATTCAGTCTCCCCGCAACCGGAAGCCGTGGATGAGCCGTGACATCCACTGACCTGCCGAGGGCCAGGTCAGACGCATTCAAGCCCGGAGACCAGGAAGGCTCCCGGGAGGTCCAGGTACGATCTCCGGAAATCCGTCTCACAGGCGAAGTGGAAATTCCCGACCGAACTTGTATCAACAAGGGACACGCACGACAGCAGTGAGGGCTTGGTGCACCAACACCTCTTATAGAGTAAAGATCAAGGGACGCTGGGGGGGACAGCAGGGCTTCGCCTCCAGGTGAGCTCAATGCCTTCTGTGCTCGCTTTGACCATCGAACTACCATGGGCTTCCACGGCCCGTCACGAGCTCCCGCAGTCCCCGATCGTCCTGCGATTTCAAGGTCTGAGGCTGACATGCAGGGCCCCCTTCAGGAGGGCAAACCCATCAAAAGCACCCGGACAGGCTGGACAGGTGCCTGGCCACCGGCTGAAGACCCGTGCTGATCAACTGGCTGGAATGTTCACTGAGATCTTTAACCTCTCGCTTCAGCAGACACTCCCTCTTCAGGAAGGGAGAGAGGCCGATGAAAGGAAACTAGAGGCCAGTGGGTCTGACCTCAGTGTCTGGGAAGATGTTGGGAGTCGATTATTGATGATGAGGTTTCAGGGTGCTTGGAGGCACAAGATAAAATAGGCAGCAGTCAGCTTGGTTTCCTCAAGGGAAAATCTTGCCTGACAAATCAGTCGAAATTCTTTGAAGAAGTAACAAGCAGGATAGCCGAAGGAGAATCGGTTGACGTTGCGTACTTGGATCTTCAGAAGGCCTTTGACAAGGTGCCCACACGTGAGGCCGTTTAACAAGCTATGAGCCCGTGGCTTTACAGGAAAGATTCCAGCATGGATAAACCAGTGGCTGATTGTCAGGAGGCAAAGAGTGGGAATAAAGGGGAACCTTTTCTGACTGGCTGCCGGTGACCAGCGGTGTCCCACAGGGGTCTGTGTTGGGACCGATTCTTTTTATGTTATATGTCAATGACTTTGATGCTGGAATTGATGGCGTTGTTGCAACGTTTGCAGGCGGTACAAAGATAGGTGGAGGGGCGGGTAGTTTTGAGGAAGTCGAGAGGCTACAGAAGGACGTAGACAGATTGGGAGCATGGGCGAAGAAGTGGCAGATGGAATACAGTGCTGGGAAATGCATGGTCACGCACTTTGGTAGAAGAAATTAAAGCACAGACTGTATTCTAAATGTGGAGAAAATTCTGAAATCCGAAGTGCAAAGGGACTTGGGAGTCCTCGCGCAGGATTCCCTGAAGGTTAACTTGCGGGCTGAGTCTGTGGTGAGGAAGGCAAATGCAATGTTAGCGTTCATTTCAAGAGGACTAGAATACAAAAGCAAGGATGTGATGTTGAAATTTTATAAAGCACTGGCGAGTCACGTAAAGTTTTGGGCGCCTTATCTTAGAAAGAATGTGTTGAATCTGGAGAGGGTTCAGAGGAGGCTCACGAAAATAATCCCAGGATTGAATGCCTTGTCATATGAAGAGCGTTTGATGGCCCTGGGCCTGTATTCACTGGAATTCAGAAGAATGAGGGGTGCCCTCATTGAAACCTATCGAATGGTGAAAGGCTGAGATAGAGTGGACGTGGAGAGGACGATCCCTCTGGTGGGAGAGTCCCAGACCAGAGGACACACCCTCAGAATCGAGGGGCGTCCTTTTAGAACAGAGATGAGGAGGAATTTCTTTAGCCAGAGAGTGGTGAAATCCTTCGCCACAGGCGGCTGTGGAGGCCAAGTCTTTATGACATTTAAGGCAGAGGATGATAGATTCTTGATTGGTCAGCACATGGAGGGATACAGGGAGAGGGCAGGAGACTGGGGCTGAGAGGAAACATTGGTCAGCCATGACGGAAATGGCAGAATAGCCTCGATGGGCCAAATGGCCTAATTCAGCCCCTGTATCTTATGCTCTGATGGTCGGAGGTCCTGCTTCAAGCGGGCTTCAGTCCTACCGGTGCCCAGGAAGATCATGGTAACCTGCCTCGGCGACTCTCGCCCAGTGGCACTTAGATCCACAGTGATGAAGAGTCCTGAGAGGGTGGCATTGAAGCGTATCAGCTCCTGTCCGAGTGGCGACTTGGATCCGCTCCGATTTGCCGACCGGAGCAACAGCTCTACGCCAGACGCCACCTTGACGGCTCTTCACTCAACCCCGGAATATCTGGACAGCAAAGATGCATCCATCAGGATGTTGTTTTGTCGATTACAGCTCGGTATTCGGTACCGTAATCCCCTGAAAACTAATCACTAAATTCCAAAACCTGGGCCGCGGTTCCTCCTTGTGCCATTGGAGTCTGGATTTCCTCACTTGTAGACCCCACTCGGCTTGGATTGGCAGTAAGATCTCCTCCACCATCTCATTAGCACGGGAACACCACAGGGACGTCTGCTTAACCCGCTAATCCACTCGCTTCACACCTATCACTGCGGACCAGCTCAGCTCCAACACCGTATACAAGTCTGCTGACGAACCCACTGCCGTGGGCTGAATGAAAGGTGGTGGTCAGTCAGCATACAGGAGGGGACAGTGGAAATCTGTCTGAGTGGTGCAGAGACGACAGCCTCCCGCTCAAGGGGCTGATTACTGTCCTCGGGAGGAGGAAAGCTGAGGAGCCAGGAGCCAGTCCTCATCGAAGGATCAGCAACCGCAGATCCCTCAGCGGCACCGTTGCAGACGATGTGTCCCGGGCCCAGCTCGTGAAGTGCAACTGCAAAGAAACCACAGCGCTGCCCTGACTTCCTGAGCAGCTTGCAAAGATTTGGCACGATCGAAAACTTTGATAAACTTCCACAGACGTGTGGCGCAGAGCGTACTGACTGGCTGCGTCACAGCCTGGTACCGGAGCACCAACGACCTTGAGTGGAAACCCCGATAAAAAGTCGTGGATTTGGCCCAGTCCATCGCAGGTAAACACCTCCCCACGACTGAGCAGATCTCCCCAAAACACTGTCGCAGGGAATCAGCATCCATCACCAGGGACCCCCACCCCCACCGCACAGGCCAGGCTCTCTTCTTGCTGCTGCCATCAGGAAGGAGATACAGCAGCCTCAGGACTCACACCACCAGGTTCAGGAACAGTTATTATCCCTCAGACATCAGGAAGGAGGTACAGGAGCCTCAGGACTCACACCACCAGGTTCAGGAACAGTTATTACCCCTCAAACATCAGGAAGGAGGTACAGGAGCCTCAGGACCCAAACCACCAGGTTCAGGGACAGTTATTACCCCTCAAACATCAGGAAGGAGATACAGGAGCCTCAGGACTCACACCACCAGGTTCAGGAACAGTTATTATCCCTCAGACATCAGGAAGGAGGTACAGGAGCCTCAGGACTCACACCACCAGGTTCAGGGACAGTTATTATCCTCAAACATCAGGAAGGAGGTAGAGGAGCCTCAGGACTCACACCACCAGGTTCATGAACAGTTATTAACCCTCAACATTCAGGAAGGAGGTACAGGAGCCTCAGGACTCCCACGACCAGGTTCAGGAACAGTTATTACCCCTCAAACATCAGGAAGGAGGTACAGGAGCCTCAGGACCCACACCACTAGGTTCAGGAACAGTTATTACCCCTCAACCATCAGGAAGGAGGTACAGGAGCCTCAGGACCCACACCACCAGGTTCAGGAACAGTTATTAACGCTCAATCATCAGGAAGGAGGTACAGAAGCCTCAGGACCCACACCACCAGGTTCAGGAACAGTTATTACCCCTCAAACATCAGGAAGGAGGTACAGGAGCCTCAGGACCTACACCACCAGATTCAGGGACAGTTATTACCTCTCAAACATCAGGAAGGAGATACAGGAGCCTCAGGACTCACACCACCAGGTTCAGGGACAGTTATTACCACTCAAACATCAGGAAGGAGATACAGGAGCCTCAGGACCCACACCACCAGGTTCAGGGACAGTAATTACCCCTCAAACATCAGGAAGGAGATACAGGAGCCTCAGGACCCACACCACCAGGTTCAGGGACAGTTATTATCCCTCAACATTCAGGAAGGAGGTACAGGAGCCTCAGGACTCACACCACCAGGTTCAGGAACAGTTATTATCCTCAAACATCAGGAAGGAGATACAGGAGCCTCAGGACTCACACCACCAGGTTCAGGGACAGTTATTATCCCTCAAACATCAGGAAGGAGGTACAGGAGCCTCAGGACCCACACCACCAGGTTCAGGAACAGTTATTAACGCTCAATCATCAGGAAGGAGGTACAGAAGCCTCAGGACCCACACCACCAGGTTCAGGAACAGTTATTACCCCTCAAACATCAGGAAGGAGGTACAGGAGCCTCAGGACCCACACCACCAGATTCAGGGACAGTTATTACCTCTCAAACATCAGGAAGGAGATACAGGAGCCTCAGGACTCACACCACCAGGTTCAGGGACAGTTATTACCCCTCAAACATCAGGAAGGAGATACAGGAGCCTCAGGACCCACACCACCAGGTTCAGGGACAGTAATTACCCCTCAAACATTGGTAAGGAGGTACAGGAGCCTCAGGACCCACACCACTAGGTTCAGGAACAGTTATTACCCCTCAACCATCAGGAAGGAGGTACAGGAGCCTCAGGACCCACACCACCAGGTTCAGGAACAGTTATTACCCTCAAACATCAGGAAGGAGGTACAGGAGCCTCAGGACTCACACCACCAGGTTCAGGAACAGTTATTACCCCTCAACCATCAGGAAGGAGGTACAGGAGCCTCAGGACTCCCACGACCAGGTTCAGGAACAGTTATTACCCCTCAAACATCAGGAAGGAGGTACAGGAGCCTCAGGACCCACACCACCAGGTTCAGGGACAGTTACTACCCCTCAAACATCAGGAAGGAGGTACAGGAGCCTCAGGACCCACACCACCAGGTTCAGGAGCAGTGATTAACCTCAAACATCAGAAAGATGCAGGGTGAGGGGGAGAGGGGAGAGGTTGTGGAGGTGAGGTGATCACTATTACAATACGGGACCAGTGTGCAGGGTGACAGGTGAGGGGGAGAGGGGAGAGGTTGTGGAGGTGAGGTGCTATGCTAACGTTAAGGATGCATACAGCTCCTCTCCCCTCCCCCCATTGGGAAGGTCAGATCACAACCTCTGGTGAAGAGTAAACCTGCAACCTCGAGGACAGTGAGGAAATGGTCGGAGGAGGCTTATGAGGCGCTCCAGGGTTGTTTTGAGGTGACAGACTGGCAGGCACTCTGTGAGCCACATGGAGAGGATATTGATGGGCTCACAGAGTGCATCACTGATTACATCAACTTCTGTGTGGACTGCAATGTTCCAACAAGAACTGTCCTTTGTTATTCAAATAACAAGCCATGGGTGACAGAGGGCATTAAGGTCATCCTGAACGCTAAAAAGAGGGCGTTTAGAGATGGAAATAGGGAGGAGCTGAGGGCAATACAGAGGGACCTGAAAGCCAGGATCAGGGAGGCTAAAGACAGGTACAGGAGGAAGCTTGAGTGGAAACTCCAGCAGAACAACATGAGAGAGGTCTGGAGGGGGATGAGGACCATCACTGGGTTTCGGCAAACTAGCAACAGAGGAGCGGAAGGCAGTGTGGACAGGGCCAACGAACTTAACCTCTTCTTTAACAGATTTGACATTGTGGCCCCTGCCCATACCCCACATGAGCCATCTGTTGTCGGCCCCCAACCAACACATATTCCACTCTCCCCTCCTACCCCTCCTCACAGTCCCCCACCCTGCTCTCATGAGTATACCCCTTCCCCACATGAAACCACCACGGTGGGCTTCACAGCTGAACAGGTGAGAAGACAACTGAAACGTCTCAACCCAAGCAAGGCTGCAGGACCGGATGGTGTCAGGACCAGGGTGCTCAAAGCTTGTGCCCCTCAGCTATGTGGAGTACTTCACCGTGTATTCAACCTGAGCCTGAGGCTCCGGAGGGATCCTGTGCTGTGGAAGACGTCCTGCCTCGTCCCTGTGCTGAAGACACCGCGCCCCAGCGGCCTCAGTGACTACAGACCGGTGGCATTGACCTCCCACATCATGAAGACCCTGGAGAGACTTGTTCTGGAGCTGCTCCGGCCTATAGTCAGGCCACACTTAGATCCCCTCCAGTTCACCTACCAGCCCCGACTAGGAGTTGAGGATGCCATCGTCTACCTGCTGAACCGTGTCTACGCCCATCTGGACAAGCCAGCGAGCACTGTGAGGGTCATGTTTTTTGACTTCTCCAGTGCGTTCAACACTATCCGGCCTGCTCTGCTGGGGGAGAAGCTGACAGAGATGCAGGTGGATGCTTTCCTGGTGTCATGGATTCTTGATTACCTGACTGGCAGACCACAGTACGTGTGCTTGCAACAGTGTGTGTCCGACAGAGTGATCAGCAGCACTGGGGCTCCACAGGGGACTGTCTTGTCTCCCTTTCTCTTCACCATTTACACCTCGGACTTCAACTACTGCACAGAGTCTTGTCATCTTCAGAAGTTTTCTGATGACTCTGCCATAGTTGGATGCATCAGCAAGGGAGATGAGGCTGAGTACAGGGCTACGGTAGGAAACTTTGTCACATGGTGTGAGCAGAATTATCTGCAGCTTAATGTGAAAAAGACTAAGGAGCTGGTGGTAGACCTGAGGAGAGCTAAGGTACTGGTGACCCCCGTTTCCATCCAGGGGGTCAGTGTGGACATGGTGGAGGATTACAAATGCCTGGGGATACGAATTGACAATAAACTGGACTGGTCAAGGAACACTGAGGCTGTCTACAAGAAGGGTCAGAGCCGTCTCTATTTTCTGAGGAGACTGAGGTCCTTTAACATCTGCCGGACGATGCTGAGGATGTTCTACGAGTCTGTGGTGGCCAGTGCGATCATGTTTGCTGTTGTGTGCTGGGGCAGCAGGCTGAGGGTAGCAGACACCAACAGAATCAACAAACTCATTTGTAAGGTCAGTGATGTTGTGGGGATGGAACTGGACTCTCTGACGGTGGTGTCTGAAAAGAGGATGCTGTCTAAGTTGCATGCCATCTTGGACAATGTCTCCCATCCACTACATAATGTACTGGGTGGGCACAGGAGTACATTCAGCCAGAGACTCATTCCACCGAGATGCAACACAGAGCGTCATAGGAAGTCATTCCTGCCTGTGGCCATCAAACTTTACAACTCCTCCCTTGGAGGGTCAGACACCCTGAGCCAATAGGCTGGTCCTGGACTTATTTCCTGTCATAATTTACATATTACTATTTGTCGGGTGATCAGTGTCATGTCACCGGACCGGTGTGCAGGGTGAGGGGTGAGGGGTGAGGGGTGAGGGGTGAGGGGAAGAGGGGAAGAGGGGAGAGGTTCTGGGGGGTCGGGTGATCGGTGTCACGTCACCGGACCGGTGTGAGGGGGAGAGGGGAAGAGGGGAAGAGGGGAAGAGGGGAAGAGGGGAAGAGGGGAAGAGGGGAAGAGGGGAAGAGGGGAAGAGGGGAGAGGTTGTGGGGGTCGGGTGATAGGTGTCACGTTACCGGACTGGTGTGCAGGGTGATGGGTGAGGGGGAGAGGGGGTGAGGGGGAGAGGGGAGAGGTCGTGGGGGTCGGGTGATCGGTGTCACGTTACCGGACCGGTGTGCAGGGTGAGGGGTGAGGGGTGAGGGGTGAGGGGTGAGGGGAGAGGTTGTGGGGGTCGGGTGATCGGTGTCACGTCACCGGACTGGTGTGCAGGGTGAGGGGTGAGGGGTGAGGGGTGAGGGGTGAGGGTGAGGGTGAGGGGTGAGGGGTGAGGGGAGAGGTCATGGGGGTCGGGTGATCGGTGTAACGTCACCGGACTGGTGTGCAGGGTGAGGGGTGAGGGGTGAGGGGGTGAGGCGGTGAGGGGGTGAGGTTGTGGGGGTCGGGTAATCGGTGTCACGTCACCGGACTGGTGTGCAGGGTGAGGGGGTGAGGGGGTGAGGGGAGGTGAGGGGAGGTGAGGGGCGGAGGAGCGGGGAGAGGGGGAGAGGGGGAGAGGGGGTGAGGGGGTGAGGGGGTGAGGGGGAAAGGGGGTGAGGGGGAAAGGGGGTGAGGGGGTGAGGGGGAAAGGGGGTGAGGGGGAAAGGGGGGAGATCATGGGGGTCGGGTGATCGGTGTCACGTTACCGGACTGGTGTGCAGGGTGAGGGGTGAGGGGGTGAGGGGGTGAGGCGGTGAGGGGGTGAGGTTGTGGGGGTCGGGTGATCGGTGCCACGTCACCGGACTGGTGTGCAGGGTGAGGGGTGAGGGGTGAGGGGTGAGGGGTTTGGGGGTGAGTGGGTTTGGGGGTGAGTGGGTGAGGGGGTGAGGGGGGGTGAGGAGGTGAGGGGGTGAGGCAGTGAGGGGGTGAGATTGTGGGGGTCAGGTGATCGGAGTCACGTCACCGGACTGGTGTGCAGGGTGAGGGGTGAGGGGTGAGGGGTTTGGGGGTGAGTGGGTTTGGGGGTGAGTGGGTGAGGGGGTGAGGGGGTGAGGGGGTGAGGGGGGATGAGGAGGTGAGGGGGTGAGGCGGTGAGGGGGTGAGATTGTGGGGGTCAGGTGATCGGAGTCACGTCACCGGACTGGTGTGCAGGGTGAGGGGTGAGGGGTGAGGGGTGAGGGGTGAGGGGTTTGGGGGTGAGTGGGTTTGGGGGTGAGTGGGTGAGGGGGTGAGTGGGTTTGGGGGTGAGTGGGTGAGGGGGTGAGGGGGTGAGGTTGTGGGGGTCGGGTGATCGGTGTCACGTTACCGGACTGGTGAGGCGGTGAGGGGGTGAGGGGGGGAGTGGGTTTGGGGGTGAGTGGGTGAGGGGGTGAGGGGTTGTGGGGGTGAGTGGGTGAGGGGGTGAGGTTGTGGGGGTCGGGTGATCGGTGTCACGTTACCGGACTGGTGTGCGGGGTGAGGGGGTGAGGGGGTGAGGGGGTGAGGGCAGAAGGGAGATGTCATGGGGGTCGGGTGATAGGTGTCACGTCACCGGACCGGTGTGCAGGGTGAGGGGTGAGGGGTGAGGGGGTGAGAGGGTGAGGCGGTGAGGCGGTGAGGGGGTGAGGGGGTGAGGGGGTGAGGGGGTGAGGGGGTGAGGGGGAGAGGTCATGGGGGTCGGTTGATCAGTGTCACGTCACCGGACCGGGGTGAGAAGTGAGGGGTGAGGGGGAGAGGGGAGGGGGGTGAGGGGGAGAGGGGAGGGGGGTGAGGGGGAGAGGGGAGGGGGGTGAGGGGGAGAGGGGAGGGGGGGAGGGGGGTGAGGGGTGAGGGGAGAGGGGGGTGAGGGGTGAGGGGAGAGGGGGGTGAGGGGAGAGGGGGGTGAGGGGAGAGGGGGGTGAGGGGAGGGGGATGAGGGGGAGAGGGGAGGGGGGTGAGGGGTGAGGGGGAGACGGGAGAGGGGAGAGGGGAGAGGGGAGAGGGGAGAGGTCGTGGGGGTCGGGTGATCGGTGTCACGTTACCGGACTGGTGTGCGGGGTGAGGGGGTGAGGGGGTGAGGGGGTGAGGGCAGAAGGGACAGGTCATGGGGGTCGGGTGATAGGTGTCACGTCACCGGACCGGTGTGCAGGGTGAGGGGTGAGGGGGTGAGGGGGGGTGAGGGGGAGAGGTCATGGGGGTCGGGTGATCGGTGTCACGTTACTGGACCGGTGTGCAGGGTGAGGGGTGAGGGGTGAGGGGGTGAGGGGGTGAGGGGGTGAGGGGAGAGGGGAGAGGGGAGAGGGGAGAGGGGTGAGGGGTGAGGGGAGAGGGGTGAGGGGTGAGGGGAGAGGGGTGAGGGGTGAGGGGTGAGGGGAGAGGGGTGAGGGGTGAGGGGTGAGGGGAGAGGGGTGAGGGGTGAGGGGTGAGAGGTGAGGGGTGAGGGGTGAGGGGTGAGGGGTGAGGTTGTGGGGGTCGGGTGATCGGTGTCACGTCACCGGACTGGTGTGCGGGGTGAGGGGTGAGGGGTGAGGGGGTGAGGGGGTGAGGGGGTGAGGCGGTGAGGTTGTGGGGGTCAGGTGATGGGTGTCACGTTAACGGACTGGTGTGCGGGGTGAGGGGTGAGGGGTGAGGGGTGAGGGGGTGAGGGGGTGAGGGGGTGAGGGGGTGAGGGGGTGAGGGGTTGAGGGGGTGAGGGGGTGAGGTTATGGGGGTCGGGTGATCGGTGTTGTCACCGGACTGGTGTGCAGGGTGAGTGGGTTTGGGGGTGAGGGGGTGAGGGGTGAGGGGTGAGGGGGTGAGGGGGTGAGGGGGTGAGGGGGTGAGGGGGTGAGGGGGTGAGGTTGTGGGGGTCAGGTGATCAGTCACGTCACCGGACTGGTGTGCAGGGTGAGGGGTGAGGGGGTGAGGGGTTTGGGGGTGAGGGGTGAGGGGTGAGGGGTTTGGGGGTGAGGGGTTTGGGGGTGAGGGGTTTGGGGGTGAGGGGTTTGAGGGGTGAGGGGGTGAGGGGTGAGGGGTTTGGGGGTGAGTGGGTTTGGGGGTGAGGGGTTGAGGGGGTGAGGCGGTGAGGTTGTATCAGGTGATGGGTGTCACGTTACCGGACTGGTGTGCGGGGTGAGGGGTGAGGGGGGAGGGGGAGGGGGGGTGAGGGGGTGAGGGGGTGAGGGGGGGTGAGGGGGTGAGGGGGGGTGAGGGGGTGAGGGGGTGAGGGGGGGTGAGGGGGTGAGGGGGGGTGAGGGGTGAGGGGTTTGGGGGTGAGGGGTGAGGGGTGAGGGGTTTGAGGGTGAGGGGTTAGGGGGGGTGAGGGGGTTGAGGGGGTGAGGGGGGTTGAGGGGGTGAGGGGGTGAGGGGGTGAGGTTGTGGGGGTCAGGTGATCGGAGTCACGTTACCGGACTGGTGTGCGGGGTGAGGGGGTGAGGGGGTGAGGGGGGGTGAGGGGGGTTGAGGGGGTGAGGGGGGTTGAGGGGGTGAGGGGGTGAGGTTGTGGGGATCAGGTGATGGGTGTCACGTTACCGGACTGGTGTGCGGGGTGAGGGGTGAGGGGTGAGGGGTGAGGGGGTGAGGGGTGAGGGGTGAGGGGGTGAGGGGGGTGAGGGGGAGGGGGGGGGGTGAGGGGGTGAGGGGTGAGGGGGTGAGGGGTGAGGGGGTGAGGGGTGAGGGGGTGAGGGGGTGAGGGGTGAGGGGGTGAGGGGGTGAGGGGGGGAGGGGTGAGGGGGTGAGGGGGTGAGGTGGTGAGGGGGTGAGGGGGAGAGGGGGTGAGGGGGTGAGGGGGTGAGGTGGTGAGGGGGTGAGGTGGTGAGGGGTTGAGGTGGTGAGGGGTGAGGGGGTGAGGGGTGAGGGGTGAGGGGGTGAGGGGTGAGGGGTGAGGGGGTGAGGTGGTGAGGGGTGAGGGGGTGAGGGGTGAGGGGTGAGGGGTGAGGGGGTGAGGGGGTGAGGGGGTGAGGTGGTGAGGGGGTGAGGGGTGAGGGGTTGAGGTGGTGAGGGGGTGAGGGGTGAGGGGTGAGGGGGTGAGGGGGTGAGGGGGTGAGGGGGTGAGGGGGTGAGGGGTGAGGGGGTGAGGTGGTGAGGGGGTGAGGGGGTGAGGGGGTGAGGGTTAGGTGATGGGTGTCACGTCACCGGACCGGTGTGCAGGCTGAGGGGGAGAGGGGAGAGGTTGTGGGGGTCGGGTGATCGGTGTTATGTCACCGGACTGGTGTGCAGGGTGAGTGGGTTTGGGGGTGAGTGGGTGATGGGGTGAGTGGGTGATGGGGTGATGGGGTGATGGGGTGAGGGGGTGAGGGGTTGAGGGGTTGAGGGGGTGAGGGGTTGAGGGGTTGAGGGGTTGAGGGGGTGAGGGGGTGAGGTGGTGAGGGGTGAGGGGGTGAGGGGTGAGGGGGTGAGGGGTGAGGGGTGAGGGGGTGAGGGGTGAGGGGTTGAGGGGTGAGGGTTGAGGGGTGAGGGGTGAGGGGGTGAGGGGGTGAGGGGGTGAGGGGTGAGGGGGTGAGGTGGTGAGGGGGTGAGGTGGTGAGGGGGTGAGGTGGTGAGGGGTGAGGGGGTGAGGGGTGAGGGGGTGAGGGGTGAGAGGGGGAGGGGTGAGGGGTGAGGGGTGAGGGGGTGAGGGGGTTGAGGTGGTGAGGGGTGAGGGGGTGAGGGGTGAGGGGTGAGGGGTGAGGGGGTGAGGGGTGAGGGGTGAGGGGGTGAGGGGGTGAGGGGTGAGGGGGTGAGGGGTGAGGGGGTGAGGGGTGAGGGGGTGAGGGGTGAGGGGGTGAGGGGTGAGGGGGTGAGGGGGTGAGGGGTGAGGGGGTGAGGGGTGAGGGGGTGAGGGGTGAGGGGGTGAGGGGTGAGGGGGTGAGGGGGTGAGGGGTGAGGGGGTGAGGGGGTGAGGGGTGAGGGGGTGAGGGGGTGAGGGGTGAGGGGGTGAGGGGGTGAGGTGGTGAGGGGTGAGGGGGTGAGGTGGTGAGGGGGTGAGGTGGTGAGGGGGTGAGGGGGTGAGGGGGTGAGGGTCACACGTCACCGGACCGGTGTGCAGGCTGAGGGGGAGAGGGGAGAGGTTGTGGGGGTCGGGTGATCGGTGTTACGTCACCGGACTGGTGTGCAGGGTGAGTGGGTTTGGGGGTGAGTGGGTGATGGGGTGATGGGGTGAGGGGGTGAGGGGGTGAGGGGGTGAGGGGGTGAGGTTGTGGGGATCAGGTGATGGGTGTCACGTTACCGGACTGGTGTGCGGGGTGAGGGGTGAGGGGTGAGGGGTGAGGGGTGAGGGGTGAGGGGGGTGAGGGGGTGAGGGGTGAGGGGTGAGGGGGTGAGGGGGGTGAGGGGTGGGGGTGAGGGGGTGAGGGGTGAGGGGGGTGAGGGGTGAGGGGTGAGGGGGGTGAGGGGGGTGAGGGGTGAGGGGGTGAGGGGTGAGGGGTGAGGGGGTGAGGGGGTGAGGGGGTGGGGGGTGAGGGGGTGAGGGGGTGAGGGGGTGAGGGGTGAGGGGGTGAGGGGGTGAGGGGGTGAGGGGGTGAGGGGTGAGGGGGTGAGGGGGTGAGGGGGTGAGGGGGTGAGGGGGTGAGGGGGTGAGGGGGTGAGGGGGTGAGGGGGTGAGGGGGGTGAGGGGGTGAGGGGGGTGAGGATGGGTGTCACGTACCGGACCGGTGTGAGGGGTGAGGGGGAGAGGGGAGAGGTTGTGGGGGTGGGTGAGGGGTGACGTCACCGGGGTGAGGGGTGAGGGGTTTGGGGGTGAGGGGGTGAGTGGGTGAGGGGTGATGGGGTGATGGGGTGAGGGGGTGAGGGGTTGAGGGGGTGAGGGGGTGAGGTTATGGGGGTCGGGTGATCGGTGTTGTCACCGGACTGGTGTGCAGGGTGAGTGGGTTTGGGGGTGAGGGGGTGAGGGGTGAGGGGGGTGAGGGGGGTGAGGGGGGTGAGGGGGGTGAGGGGGTGAGGGGTGAGGGGGTGAGGGGTGAGGGGGTGAGGGGGTGAGGGGTGAGGGGTGAGGGGTGAGGGGGTGAGGGGGTGAGGGGTGAGGGGGTGAGGGGGTGAGGGGTGAGGGGGTGAGGGGGTGAGGGGTGTGAGGGGGTGAGGGGTTGAGGGGGTGAGGTTATGGGGGTCGGGTGATCGGTGTTGTCACCGGACTGGTGTGCAGGGTGAGTGGGTTTGGGGGTGAGGGGGTGAGGGGGTGAGGGGGTGAGGGGGTGAGGTTGTGGGGGTCAGGTGATCGGTGTCACGTTACCGGACTGGTGTGCGGGGTGAGGGGGTGATGGGGTGAGGGCAGAAGGGAGAGGTCATGGGGGTCGGGTGATAGGTGTCACGTCACCAGACCGGTGTGCAGGGTGAGGGGTGAGGGGTGAGGGGTGAGGGGTGAGGGGTGAGGGGGTGAGGGGTGAGGGGGTGAGGGGTGAGGGGGTGAGGGGGGTGAGGGGTGAGGGGGTGAGGGGTGAGGGGTGAGGGGTGAGGGGGTGAGGGGTGAGGGGTGAGGGGGTGAGGGGTGAGGGGGTGAGGGGTGAGGGGTGAGGGGTGAGGGGGTGAGGGGTGAGGGGTGAGAGGGGTGAGGGGTGAGGGGGTGAGGGGTGAGGGGGTGAGAGGGGTGAGGGGGTGAGGGGTGTGAGGGGTGAGGGGGGTGAGGGGTGAGGGGGGTGAGGGGTGAGGGGGGTGAGGGGGGTGAGGGGTGAGGGGGGTGAGGGGGTGAGGGGGGTGAGGGGGGTGAGGGGGGTGAGGGGGGTGAGGGGGTGAGGGGTGAGGGGGTGAGGGGTGAGGGGGTGAGGGGGGTGAGGGGTGAGGGGGTGAGGGGGTGAGGGGGGTGAGGGGGGTGAGGGGGGTGAGGGGGGTGAGCGGTGAGGGGGTAGGGGGTGAGGGGTGAGGGGTGAGGGGTGAGGGGTGAGGGGTGAGGGGGTGAGGGGTGAGGGGTGAGGGGTGAGGGGGTGAGGGGTGAGGGGGTGAGGGGGTGAGGGGGTGAGGGGGTGAGGGGGTGAGGGGTGAGGGGGTGAGGGGGTGAGGGGGTGAGGGGGTGAGGGGTGAGGGGGTGAGGGGTGAGGGGGTGAGGGGTGAGGGGGTGAGGGGGTGAGGGGGTGAGGGGTGAGGGGGTGAGGGGGTGAGGGGGTGAGGGGTGAGGGGGCGAGGGGTGAGGGGTGAGGGGGCGAGGGGTGAGGGGTGAGGGGGCGAGGGGTGAGGGGTGAGGGGGTGAGGGGGCGAGGGGGCGGGGGGTGAGGGGTGAGGGGGCGAGGGGTGAGGGGGCGAGGGGTGAGGGGGCGAGGGGGCGAGGGGTGAGGGGGCGAGGGGGCGAGGGGTGAGGGGGTGAGGGGTGAGGGGGTGAGGGGGTGAGGGGCGAGGGGTGAGGGGGTGAGGGGTGAGGGGTGAGGGGGTGAGGGGTGAGGGGGTGAGGGGGTGAGGGGTGAGGGGGTGAGGGGGTGAGGGGGTGAGGGGGTGAGGGGGTGAGGGGGTGAGGGGGTGAGGGGGTGAGGTCATGGGGGTCGGGTGATCGGTGTTACCTTACCGGACCAGTGTGCAGACGGAAGCCGGTGAGCAGAGTTCCTGTCAGCAGCGTGAAGGAGTTGCCGCAGATCGGGGGCTTCTCGATGAGGGAGCGCAGGCTGCTGTTGTCCTGTGTACAGGGCAGGTCGATCATTCCTGGGGTGGGGGGGGCCGGGGTGTGCAGGGAGGGGAAAAAGAAAGGAGGAATCAGTGACACAGAACGAATTCCCTTCTTGGCTGAACAACACAACCTATTGTCATCACCCCTCCCCGTCTCCACCACCCCCTCCCTCCCCTACACCCCTCCCCGTCTCCACCACCCCCTCCCTCCCCTACACCCCTCCCCGTCTCCATCACCCCCTCCCTCCCCTACACCCCTCCCCGTCTCCACCACCCCCTCCCTCCCCTACACCCCTCCCCGTCTCCACCACCCCCTCCCTCCCCTACACCCCTCCCCGTCTCCGTCATCCCCTCCCTCCCCTACACCCTCCCAGTCTCCATCACCCCCTCCCTCCCCTACACCCCTCCCCGTCTCCACCACCCCCTCCCTCCCCTACACCCCTCCCCGACTCCACCACCCCCTCCCTCCCCTACACCCCTCCCCGTCTCCACCACCCCCTCCCTCCCCTACACCCCTCCCCGTCTCCGTCATCCCCTCCCTCCCCTACACCCTCCCCGTCTTCATCACCCCCTCCCTCCTCTACACCCCTCCCCGTCTCCATCACCCCCTCCCTCCCCTACACCCTCCCAGTCTCCATCACCCCCTCCCTCCCCTACACCCCTCCCCGTCTCCATCATCCCCTCCCTCCCCTACACCCTCCCCATCTCCATCACCCCCTCCCTCCCCTACACCCTCCCCGTCTCCGTCACCCCCTCCCTCTCCAACACCCCTCCCCGTCTCCATCACCCCCTCCCTCCCCTACACCCCTCCCCGTCTCCATCATCCCCTCCCTCCCCTACACCCTCCCCATCTCCATCACCCCCTCCCTCCCCTACACCCCTCCCCATCTCCGTCACCCCCTCCCTCCCCTACACCCTCCCCGTCTCCGTCACCCCCTCCCTCCCCTACACCCCTCCCCGTCTCCATCACCCCCTCCCTCCCCTACACCCTCCCCGTCTCCGTCACCCCCTCCCTCCCCTACACCCTCCCTGTCTCCATCACACCCTCCCTCCCCTACACCCTCCCCGTCTCCATCACCCCATCCCTCCCCTACACCCTCCCCGTCTCCATCACCCCCTCCCTCCCCTACACCCCTCCCCATCTCCATCACCCCCTCACTCCCCTACACCCCTCACAGTCTCCATCACCCCCTCCCTCCCCTGCACCCCTCCCCGTCTCCATCACCCCCTCACTCCCCTACACACCTCCCCATCTCCATCACCCCCTCCCTCCCCTACACCCCTCACCGTCTCCGTCACCCCATCCCTCCCCTACACCCTCCCCGTCTCCATCACCCCCTCCCTCCCCTACACCCCTCCCCGTCTCCGTCACCCCCTCCCTCCCCTACACCCCTCCCCGTCTCCATCACCCCCTCCCTCCCCTACACCCCTCCCCGTCTCCGTCACCCCCTCCCTCCCCTACACCCCTCACCATCTCCGTCACCCCCTCCCTCCCCTACACCCTCCCCGTCTCCATCACACCCTCCCTCCCCTACACCCTCCCCGTCTCCATCACCCCATCCCTCCCCTACACCCTCCCCGTCTCCATCACCCCCTCCCTCCCCTACACCCTCCCCGTCTCCGTCACCCCATCCCTCCCCTACACCCTCCCCGTCTCCGTCACCCCCTCCCTCCCCTACACCCCTCCCCGTCTCCGTCACCCCCTCCCTCCCCTACACCCCTCCCCGTCTCCATCACACCCTCCCTCCCCTACACCCCTCCCCGTCTCCGTCACACCCTCCCTCCCCTACACCCCTCCCCGTCTCCGTCACCCCCTCCCTCCCCTACACCCTCCCCGTCTCCGTCACCCCCTCCCTCCCCTACACCCCTCCCCGTCTCCGTCACCCACTCCCTCCCCTACACCCTCCCCGTCTCCATCACCCCCTCCCTCCCCTACACCCTCCCCGTCTCCATCACCCCCTCCCTCCCCTACACCCTCCCCGTCTCCATCACCCCCTCCCTCCCCTACACCCTCCCCGTCTCCATCACCCCCTCCCTCCCCTACACTCTCCCCGTCTCCATCACCCCCTCCCACCCCTACACCCCTCCCCGTCTCCATCACCCCCTCCCTCCCCTACACCCCTCCCCGTCTCCATCACCCCCTCCCACCCCTACACCCCTCCCCGTCTCCATCACCCCCTACCTCCCCTACACCCTCCCCGTCTCCATCACCCCCTCCCTCCACTACACCCTCCCCGTCTCCATCACCCCCTCCCTCCCCTACACCCTCCCCGTCTCCATCACCCCCTCCCTCCCCTACACCCCTCCCCGTCTCCATCACCCCCTCCCTCCCCCACACCCCTCCCCGTCTCCATCACCCCCTCCCTCCCCTACACCCCTCCCCGTCTCCATCACCCCCTCCCTCCACTACACCCCTCCCCGTCTCCATCACCCCCTCCCTCCCCTACACCCCTCCCCGTCTCCATCACCCCCTCCCTCCCCTACACCCCTCCCCGTCTCCATCACCCCCTCCCTCCCCTACACCCTCCCCGTCTCCATCACCCCCTCCCTCCCCTACACCTTCCCCGTCTCCATCACCCCCCCTCCCCTACACCCTCCCCGTCTCCGTCACCCACTCCCTCCCCTACACCCCTCCCCGTCTCTATCACCCCCTCCCTCCCCTGCACCCCTCCCCGTCTCCATCACCCCCTCCCTCCCCTAAACCCCTCCCCGTCTCGATCACACCCTCCCTCCCCTACACCCCTCCCCGTCTCCATCACCCCCTCCCTCCCCTACACCCCTCCCCGTCTCCATCACCCCATCCCTCCCCTACACCCCTCCCTGTCTCAATCACCCCCTCCCTCCCCTACACCCTCCCCGTCTCCATCACCCCCTCCCTCCCCTACACCCCTCCCCGTCTCCGTCACCCCCTCCCTCCCCTACACCCTCCCCGTCTCCGTCACCCCCTCCCTCCCCTACACCCTCCCCGTCTCCGTCACCCCCTCCCTCCCCTACACCCCTCCCCGTCTCCGTCACCCCCTCCCTCCCCTACACCCCTCCCCGTCTCCGTCACCCCCTCCCTCCCCTAGACCCCTCCCCGTCTCCGTCACCCCCTCCCTCCTCTACACCCTCCCCGTCTCCGTCACCCCCTCCCTCCCCTACACCCCTCCCCGTCTCCATCACCCCCTCCCTCCCCTACACCCCTCCCCGTCTCCATCACCCCCTCCCTCCCCTACACCCTCCCCGTCTCCATCACCCCATCCCTCCCCTACACCCCTCCCCGTCTCCATCACCCCCTCCCTCCCCTACACCCCTCCCCGTCTCCATCACCCCCTCCCTCCCCTACACCCCTCCCCGTCTCCATCACCCCCTCCCTCCCCTACACCCTCCCCGTCTCCGTCACCCCCTCCCTCCCCTACACCCCTCCCAGTCTCCGTCACCCCCTCCCTCCCCTACACCCCTCCCCGTCTCCGTCACCCCCTCCCTCCCCTACACCCCTCCCCGTCTCCGTCACCCCCTCCCTCCCCTACACCCCTCCCCGTCTCCGTCACCCCCTCCCTCCCCTACACCCTCCCCGTCTCCGTCACCCACTCCCTCCCCTACACCCCTCCCCGTCTCCAACACCCCCTACCTCCCCTACACCCTCCCCGTCTCCATCACCCCCTCCCTCCACTACACCCCTCCCCGTCTCCATCACCCCCTCCCTCCCCTACACCCTCCCCGTCTCCATCACCCCCTCCCTCCCCTACACCCCTCCCCGTCTCCATCACCCCCTCCCTCCCCCACACCCCTCCCCGTCTCCATCACCCCCTCCCTCCCCTACACCCCTCCCCGTCTCCATCACCCCCTCCCTCCACTACACCCCTCCCCGTCTCCATCACCCCCTCCCTCCCCTACACCCCTCCCCGTCTCCATCACCCCCTCCCTCCCCTACACCCCTCCCCGTCTCCATCACCCCCTCCCTCCCCTACACCCTCCCCGTCTCCATCACCCCCTCCCTCCCCTACACCTTCCCCGTCTCCATCACCCCCCCTCCCCTACACCCTCCCCGTCTCCGTCACCCACTCCCTCCCCTACACCCCTCCCCGTCTCTATCACCCCCTCCCTCCCCTGCACCCCTCCCCGTCTCCATCACCCCCTCCCTCCCCTAAACCCCTCCCCGTCTCGATCACACCCTCCCTCCCCTACACCCCTCCCCGTCTCCATCACCCCCTCCCTCCCCTACACCCTCCCGGTCTCCATCACCCCATCCCTCCCCTACACCCCTCCCCGTCTCCATCACCCCATCCCTCCCCTACACCCCTCCCTGTCTCAATCCCCTCCCTCCCCTACACCCCTCCCCGTCTCCATCACCCCCTCCCTCCCCTACACCCCTCCCCGTCTCCGTCACCCCCTCCCTCCCCTACACCCTCCCCGTCTCCGTCACCCCCTCCCTCCCCTACACCCTCCGCGTGTCACCCCCTCCCTCCCCTACACCCCTCCCCGTCTCCGTCACCCCCTCCCTCCCCTACACCCTCCCCGTCTCCGTCACCCACTCCCTCCCCTACACCCCTCCCCGTCTCCGTCACCCCCTCCCTCCCCTAGACCCCTCCCCGTCTCCGTGACCCCCTCCCTCCTCTACACCCTCCCCGTCTCCGTCACCCCCTCCCTCCCCTACACCCCTCCCCGTCTCCATCACCCCCTCCCTCCCCTACACCCCTCCCCGTCTCCATCACCCCCTCCCTCCCCTACACCCTCCCCGTCTCCATCACCCCATCCCTCCCCTACACCCCTCCCCGTCTCCATCACCCCCTCCCTCCCCTACACCCCTCCCCGTCTCCATCACCCCCTCCCTCCCCTACACCCTCCCCGTCTCCGTCACCCCCTCCCTCCCCTACACCCCTCCCAGTCTCCGTCACCCCCTCCCTCCCCTACAACCCTCACCGTCTCCGTCACCCCCTCCCTCCCCTACACCCCTCCCCGTCTCCGTCACCCCCTCCCTCCCCTACACCCCTCCCCGTCTCCGTCACCCCCTCCCTCCCCTACACCCTCCCCGTCTCCGTCACCCACTCCCTCCCCTACACCCCTCCCCGTCTCCATCACCCCCTCCCTCCCCTGCACCCCTCCCCGTCTCCATCACCACCTCCCTCCCCTAAACCCCTCCCCGTCTCGATCACACCCTCCCTCCCCTACACCCCTCCCCGTCTCCATCACCCCCTCCCTCCCCTACACCCTCCCTGTCTCCATCACCCCATCCCTCCACTACACCCCTCCCTGTCTCAATCACCCCCTCCCTCCCCTACACCCTCCCCGTCTCCATCACCCCATCCCTCCCCTACACCCCTCCCCGTCTCCGTCACCCCCTCCCTCCCCTACACCCTCCCCGTCTCCGTCACCCCCTCCCTCCCCTACACCCCTCCACGTCTCCGTCACCCCCTCCCTCCCCTACACCCTACCCGTCTCCGTCACCCACTCCCTCCCCTACACCCCTCCCCGTCTCCGTCACCCCCTCCCTCCCCTAGACCCCTCCCCGTCTCCGTCACCCCCTCCCTCCTCTACACCCTCCCCGTCTCCATCACCCCCTCCCTCCCCTACACCCCTCCCCGTCTCCATCACCCCCTCCCTCCCCTACACCCCTCCCCGTCTCCATCACCCCCTCCCTCCCCTACACCCTCCCCGTCTCCATCACCCCATCCCTCCCCTACACCCCTCCCCGTCTCCATCACCCCCTCCCTCCCCTACACCCTCCCCGTCTCCATCACCCCATCCCTCCCCTACACCCTCCCCGTCTCCGTCACCCCCTCCCTCCCCTACACCCCTCCCCGTCTCCGTCACCCCCTCCCTCCCCTACACCCCTCCCCGTCTCCGTCACCCCCTCCCTCCCCTACACCCCTCCCCGTCTCCGTCACCCCCTCCCTCCCCTACACCACTCCCCGTCTCCGTCATCCCCTCCCTCCCCTACACCCCTCCCCGTCTCCGTCACCCCCTCCCTCCCCTACACCCCTCCCCGTCTCCGTCACCCACTCCCTCCCCTACACCCCTCCCCGTCTCCGTCACCCCCTCCCTCCCCTACACCCCTCCCCGTCTCCGTCACCCCCTCCCTCCCCTACACCCCTCCCCGTCTCCGTCACCCCCTCCCTCCCCTACACCCCTCCCCGTCTCCGTCACCCACTCCCTCCCCTACACCCCTCCCCGTCTCCGTCACCCCCTCCCTCCCCTACATCCTCCCCGTCTCCGTCACCCCCTCCCTCCCCTACACCCCTCCCCGTCTCCATCACCCCCTCCCTCCCCTACACCCCTCCCCGTCTCCATCACCCCCTCCCTCTCCTACACCCCTCCACCTCTCCACACCCCCTCCCTCCCCTACACCCCTCACCTTCTCCGTCACCCCCTCCCTCCCCTACACCCCTCCCCGACTCCATCACCCCCTCCCTCCCCTGCACCCCTCCCCGTCTCCATCACCCCTCCATCCCCTACACCCCTCCCTCCCCTACACCCCTCCCCGTCTCCATCACCCACTCCCTCCCCTACACCCTCCCCGTCTCCATCAGCCCCTCCCTCCCCTACACCCCTCCCCGTCTCCATCAGCCCCTCCCTCCCCTACATCCTCCCCGTCTCCGTCACCCCCTCCCTCCCCTACACCCCTCCCCATCTCCGTCACCCCCTCCTTCCCCTACACCCCTCCCCGTCTCCGTCACCCACTCCCTCCCCTACACCCCTCCCCGTCTCCGTCACCCCCTCCCTCCCCTACACCCCTCCCCGTCTCCATCACACCCTCCCTCCCCTGCACCCCTCCCCCTCTGCATCACCCCCTCCCTCCCCTACACCCTCCCCGTCTCCATCACCCCCCCTCCCCTACACCCTCCCCGTCTCCATCACCCCCTCCCTCCCCTACACCCTCCCCGTCTCCATCACCCCCCCTCCCCTACACCCTCCCCGTCTCCATCACACCCTCCCTCCCCTACACCCCTCCCCGTCTCCATCACCCCCTCCCTCCCCTACACCCCTCCCCGTCTCCGTCACCCCCTCCCTCCCCTACACCCCTCCCCGTCTCCGTCACCCCCTCCCTCCCCTACACCCCTCCCCTTCTCCGTCACCCCCTCCCTCCCCTACACCCTCCCCGTCTCCGTCACCCCCTCCCTCCCCTACACCCTCCCCGTCTCCATCACCCCCTCCCTCCCCTCCACCCTCCCCGTCTCCATCACCCCCTCCCTCCCCTACACCCTCCCCGTCTCCATCACCCCCTCCCTCCCCTACACCCTCCCCGTCTCCGTCACTCCCTCCCTCCCTTACACCCTCCCCGTCTCCGTCACCCCCTCCCTCCCCTGCACCCCTCCCCGTCTCCGTCACCCCCTCCCTCCCCTACACCACTCCCCGTCTCCGTCACCCCCTCCCTCCCCTACACCCCTCCCCGTCTCCGTCACCCCCTCCCTCCCCTACGCCCCTCCCCGTCTCCATCACCCCCTCCCTCCCCTACACCCCTCCCCGTCTCCGTCACCCCCTCCCTCCCCTACATCCCTCCCCGTCTCCGTCACCCCCTCCCTCCCCTACACCCCTCCCCGTCTCCGTCACCCCCTCCCTCCCCTACACCCCTCCCCGTCTCCGTCACCCCGTCCCTCCCCTACACCCCTCCCCGTCTCCGTCACCCACTCCCTCCCCTACACCCCTCCCCGTCTCCATCACCCCCTCCCTCCCCTGCACCCCTCCCCGTCTCCATCACCCCCTCCCTCCCCTAAACCCCTCCCCGTCTCCATCACCCCCTCCCTCCCCTACACCCCTCCCCGTCTCCATCACCCCCTCCCTCCCCTACACCCTCCCGGTCTCCATCACCCCATCCCTCCCCGACACCCCTCCCCGTCTCCATCACCCCATCCCTCCCCGACACCCCTCCCCGTCTCAATCACCCCCTCCCGCCCCTACACCCTCCCCGTCTCCATCACCCCCTCCCACCCCTACACCCCTCCCCGTCTCCATCACCCCCTCCCTCCCCTACACCCTCCCCGTCTCCATCACCCCCTCCCTCCCCTACACCCCTCCCCGTCTCCATCATTCCCTCCCTCCCCTACACCCCTCCCCGTCTCCATCACCCCCTCCCTCCCCTACACCCCTCCCCGTCTCCGTCACCCCCTCCCTCCCCTACACCCCTCCCCGTCTCCGTCACCCCCTCCCTCCCCTACACCCCTCCCCGTCTCCATCACCCCCTCCCTCCCCTACACCCTCCCCGTCTCCGTCACCCCCTCCCTCCCCTACACCCTCCCCGTCTCCATCACACCCTCCCTCCCCTACACCCTCCCCGTCTCCATCACCCCATCCCTCCCCTACACCCCTCCCCGTCTCCATCACCCCCTCCCTCCCCTACACCCCTCCCCGTCTCCATCACCCCCTCCCTCCCCTACACCCCTCACAGTCTCCATCACCCCCTCCCTCCCCTGCACCCCTCCCCGTCTCCATCACCCCCTCACTCCCCTACACACCTCCCCATCTCCATCACCCCCTCCCTCCCCTACACCCCTCACCGTCTCCGTCACCCCATCCCTCCCCTACACCCTCCCCGTCTCCATCACCCCCTCCCTCCCCTACACCCCTCCCCGTCTCCGTCACCCCCTCCCTCCCCTACACCCCTCCCCGTCTCCATCACCCCCTCCCTCCCCTACACCCCTCCCCGTCTCCGTCACCCCCTCCCTCCCCTACACCCCTCACCATCTCCGTCACCCCCTCCCTCCCCTACACCCTCCCCGTCTCCATCACACCCTCCCTCCCCTACACCCCTCCCCGTCTCCATCACCCCATCCCTCCCCTACACCCCTCCCCGTCTCCATCACCCCCTCCCTCCCCTACACCCTCCCCGTCTCCGTCACCCCATCCCTCCCCTACACCCTCCCCGTCTCCGTCACCCCCTCCCTCCCCTACACCCCTCCCCGTCTCCGTCACCCCCTCCCTCCCCTACACCCCTCCCCGTCTCCATCACACCCTCCCTCCCCTACACCCCTCCCCGTCTCCGTCACCCCCTCCCTCCCCTACACCCCTCCCCGTCTCCGTCACCCCCTCCCTCCCCTACACCCCTCCCCGTCTCCGTCACACCCTCCCTCCCCTACACCCCTCCATGTCTCCATCACCCACTCCCTCCCCTACACCCTCCCCGTCTCCATCACCCCCTCCCTCCCCTACACCCTCCCCGTCTCCATCACCCCCTCCCTCCCCTACACCCTCCCCGTCTCCATCACCCCCTCCCTCCCCTACACCCTCCCCGTCTCCATCACCCCCTCCCTCCCCTACACTCTCCCCGTCTCCATCACCCCCTCCCACCCCTACACCCCTCCCCGTCTCCATCACCCCCTCCCTCCCCTACACCCCTCCCCGTCTCCATCACCCCTCCCACCCCTACACCCCTCCCCGTCTCCATCACCCCCTACCTCCCCTACACCCTCCCCATCTCCATCAACCCCTACCTCCACTACACCCTCCCCGTCTCCATCACCCCCTCCCTCCCCTACACCCTCCCCGTCTCCATCACCCCCTCCCTCCCCTACACCCCTCCCCGTCTCCATCACCCCCTCCCTCCCCCACACCCCTCCCCGTCTCCATCACCCCCTCCCTCCCCTACACCCCTCCCCGTCTCCATCACCCCCTCCCTCCACTACACCCCTCCCCGTCTCCATCACCCCCTCCCTCCCCTACACCCCTCCCCGTCTCCATCACCCCCTCCCTCCCCTACACCCCTCCCCGTCTCCATCACCCCCTCCCTCCCCTACACCCTCCCCGTCTCCATCACCCCCTCCCTCCCCTACACCTTCCCCGTCTCCATCACCCCCCCTCCCCTACACCCTCCCCGTCTCCGTCACCCACTCCCTCCCCTACACCCCTCCCCGTCTCTATCACCCCCTCCCTCCCCTGCACCCCTCCCCGTCTCCATCACCCCCTCCCTCCCCTAAACCCCTCCCCGTCTCGATCACACCCTCCCTCCCCTACACCCCTCCCCGTCTCCATCACCCCCTCCCTCCCCTACACCCTCCCGGTCTCCATCACCCCATCCCTCCCCTACACCCCTCCCCGTCTCCATCACCCCATCCCTCCCCTACACCCCTCCCCGTCTCAATCACCCCCTCCCTCCCCGTCTCCATCACCCCCTCCCTCCCCTACACCCCTCCCCGTCTCCGTCACCCCCTCCCTCCCCTACACCCTCCCCGTCTCCGTCACCCCCTCCCTCCCCTACACCCTCCCCGTCTCCGTCACCCCCTCCCTCCCCTACACCCCTCCCCGTCTCCGTCACCCCCTCCCTCCCCTACACCCTCCCCGTCTCCGTCACCCACTCCCTCCCCTACACCCCTCCCCGTCTCCGTCACCCCCTCCCTCCCCTAGACCCCTCCCCGTCTCCGTGACCCCCTCCCTCCTCTACACCCTCCCCGTCTCCGTCACCCCCTCCCTCCCCTACACCCCTCCCCGTCTCCGTCACCCCCTCCCTCCCCTACACCCCTCCCCGTCTCCATCACCCCCTCCCTCCCCTACACCCTCCCCGTCTCCATCACCCCATCCCTCCCCTACACCCCTCCCCGTCTCCATCACCCCCTCCCTCCCCTACACCCCTCCCCGTCTCCATCACCCCCTCCCTCCCCTACACCCTCCCCGTCTCCGTCACCCCCTCCCTCCCCTACACCCCTCCCAGTCTCCGTCACCCCCTCCCTCCCCTACAACCCTCACCGTCTCCGTCACCCCCTCCCTCCCCTACACCCCTCCCCGTCTCCGTCACCCCCTCCCTCCCCTACACCCCTCCCCGTCTCCGTCACCCCCTCCCTCCCCTACACCCTCCCCGTCTCCGTCACCCACTCCCTCCCCTACACCCCTCCCCGTCTCCATCACCCCCTCCCTCCCCTGCACCCCTCCCCGTCTCCATCACCCCCTCCCTCCCCTAAACCCCTCCCCGTCTCGATCACACCCTCCCTCCCCTACACCCCTCCCCGTCTCCATCACCCCCTCCCTCCCCTACACCCTCCCTGTCTCCATCACCCCATCCCTCCCCTACACCCCTCCCTGTCTCAATCACCCCCTCCCTCCCCTACACCCTCCCCGTCTCCATCACCCCATCCCTCCCCTACACCCCTCCCCGTCTCCGTCACCCCCTCCCTCCCCTACACCCTCCCCGTCTCCGTCACCCCCTCCCTCCCCTACACCCCTCCCCGTCTCCGTCACCCCCTCCCTCCCCTACACCCTCCCCGTCTCCGTCACCCACTCCCTCCCCTACACCCCTCCCCGTCTCCGTCACCCCCTCCCTCCCCTAGACCCCTCCCCGTCTCCGTCACCCCCTCCCTCCTCTACACCCTCCCCGTCTCCGTCACCCCCTCCCTCCCCTACACCCCTCCCCGTCTCCATCACCCCCTCCCTCCCCTACACCCCTCCCCGTCTCCATCACCCCCTCCCTCCCCTACACCCACCCCGTCTCCATCACCCCATCCCTCCCCTACACCCCTCCCCGTCTCCATCACCCCCTCCCTCCCCTACACCCCTCCCCGTCTCCATCACCCCCTCCCTCCCCTACACCCTCCCCGTCTCCGTCACCCCCTCCCTCCCCTACACCCCTCCCCGTCTCCGTCACCCCCTCCCTCCCCTACACCCCTCCCTGTCTCCGTCACCCCCTCCCTCCCCTACACCCCTCCCCGTCTCCGTCACCCCCTCCCTCCCCTACACCCCTCCCCGTCTCCGTCATCCCCTCCCTCCCCTACACCACTCCCCGTCTCCGTCACCCCCTCCCTCCCCTACACCCCTCCCCGTCTCCGTCCCCCCTCCCTCCCCTACACCCCTCCCCGTCTCCGTCACCCACTCCCTCCCCTACACCCCTCCCCGTCTCCGTCACCCCCTCCCTCCCCTACACCCCTCCCCGTCTCCGTCACCCCCTCACTCCCCTACACCCCTCCCCGTCTCCGTCACCCCCTCCCTCCCCTACACCCCTCCCCGTCTCCGTCACCCACTCCCTCCCCTACACCCCTCCCCGTCTCCGTCACCCCCTCCCTCCCCTACATCCTCCCCGTCTCCGTCACCCCCTCCCTCCCCTACACCCCTCCCCGTCTCCATCACCCCCTCCCTCCCCTACACCCTCCCTGTCTCCATCACCCCCTCCCTCTCCTACACCCCTCCACCTCTCCACACCCCCTCCCTCCCCTACACCCCTCACCTTCTCCGTCACCCCCTCCCTCCCCTACACCCCTCCCCGACTCCATCACCCCCTCCCTCCCCTGCACCCCTCCCCGTCTCCATCACCCCTCCATCCCCTACACCCCTCCCTCCCCTACACCCCTCCCCGTCTCCATCACCCACTCCCTCCCCTACACCCTCCCCGTCTCCATCAGCCCCTCCCTCCCCTACACCCCTCCCCGTCTCCATCAGCCCCTCCCTCCCCTACATCCTCCCCGTCTCCGTCACCCCCTCCCTCCCCTACACCCCTCCCCATCTCCGTCACCCCCTCCTTCCCCTACACCCCTCCCCGTCTCCGTCACCCACTCCCTCCCCTACACCCCTCCCCGTCTCCGTCACCCCCTCCCTCCCCTACACCCCTCCCCGTCTCCATCACACCCTCCCTCCCCTGCACCCCTCCCCCTCTGCATCACCCCCTCCCTCCCCTACACCCTCCCCGTCTCCATCACCCCCCCTCCCCTACACCCTCCCCGTCTCCATCACCCCCTCCCTCCCCTACACCCTCCCCGTCTCCATCACCCCCCCTCCCCTACACCCTCCCCGTCTCCATCACACCCTCCCTCCCCTACACCCTCCCCGTCTCCATCACCCCCTCCCTCCCCTACACCCTCCCCGTCTCCGTCACTCCCTCCCTCCCTACACCCTCCCCGTCTCCGTCACCCCCTCCCTCCCTCTCCTCACCCCTCCCTCCCCTGCACCCCTCCCCGTCTCCGTCACCCCCTCCCTCCCCTACACCACTCCCCGTCTCCGTCACCCCCTCCCTCCCCTACACCCCTCCCCGTCTCCGTCACCCCCTCCCTCCCCTACACCCCTCCCCGTCTCCATCACCCCCTCCCTCCCCTACACCCCTCCCCATCTCCGTCACCCCCTCCCTCCCCTACATCCCTCACCGTCTCCGTCACCGCCTCCCTCCCCTACACCCCTCCCCGTCTCCGTCACCCCCTCCCTCCCCTACACCCCTCCCCGTCTCCGTCACCCCGTCCCTCCCCTACACCCTCCCCGTCTCCGTCACCCACTCCCTCCCCTACACCCCTCCCCGTCTCCATCACCCCCTCCCACCCCTGCACCCCTCCCCGTCTCCATCACCCCTTCCCTCCCCTAAACCCCTCCCCGTCTCCATCACCCCCTCCCTCCCCTACACCCCTCCCCGTCTCCATCACCCCCTCCATCCCCTACACCCTCCCGGTCTCCATCACCCCATCCCTCCCCGACACCCCTCCCCGTCTCCATCACCCCATCCCTCCCCGACACCCCTCCCCGTCTCAATCCCCCCTCCCTCCCCTACACCCTCCCCGTCTCCATCACCCCCTCCCACCCCTACACCCCTCCCCGTCTCCATCACCCCCTCCCTCCCCTACACCCTCCCCGTCTCCGTCACCCCCTCCCTCCCCTACACCCTCCCCGTCTCCGTCACCCCATCCCTCCCCTACACCCCTCCCCGTCTCCGTCACCCCCTCCCTCCCCTACACCCTCCCCGTCTCCGTCACCCCCTCCCTCCCCTACACCCCTCCCCGTCTCCGTCACCCACTCCCTCCCCTACAGCCCTCCCCGTCTCCGTCACCCCCTCCCTTCCCTACACCCCTCCCCGTCTCCGTCACCCCCTCCCTCCCCTAGACCCCTCCCCGTCTCCGTCACCCCCTCCCTCCTCTACACCCTCCCCGTCTCCGTCACCCCCTCCCTCCCCTACACCCCTCCCCGTCTCCGTCACCCCCACCCACCCCCACACCCCTCCCCGTCTCCGTCACCCCCTCTCTCCCCTACACCCCTCCCCGTCTCCATCACCCCCTCCCTCCCCTACACCCCCCCACGTCTCCGTCACCCCCTCCCTCCCCTACACCCCTCCCCGTCTCCGTCACCCCCTCCCTCCCCTACACCCCTCCCCGTCTCCGTCACCCCCTCCCTCCCCTACACCCCTCCCCGTCTCCGTCACCCACTCCCTCCCCTACACCCCTCCCCGTCTCCGTCACCCCCTCCCTCCCCTACATCCTCCCCGTCTCCGTCACCCCCTCCCTCCCCTACACCCCTCCCCGTCTCCATCACCCCCTCCCTCCCCTACACCCTCCCCGTCTCCATCACCCCCTCCCTCCCCTACACCCCTCCACGTCTCCACACCCCCTCCCTCCCCTACACCCCTCACCTTCTCCGTCACCCCCTCCCTCCCCTACACCCCTCCCCGACTCCATCACCCCCTCCCTCCCCTACACCCCTCCCCGTCTCCATCACCCCTCCCTCCCCTACACCCCTCCCTCCCCTACACCCCTCCCCGTCTCCATCACCCCCTCCCTCCCCTACACCCTCCCCGTCTCCATCAGCCCCTCCCTCCCCTACACCCCTCCCCGTCTCCATCAGCCCCTCCCTCCCCTACATCCTCCCCGTCGCCGTCACCCCCTCCCTCCCCTACACCCCTCCCCGTCTCCATCACCCCCTCCCTCCCCTACACCCTCCCCGTCTCCATCACCCCCTCCCTCCCCTACACCCCTCCCCGTCTCCACACCCCCTCCCTCCCCGACACCCCTCCCCGTCTCCATCACACCCTCCCTCCCCTACACCCCTCCCCGTCTCCATCACACCCTCCCTCCCCTACACCCCTCCCCGTCTCCGTCACCCCCTCCCTCCCCTACACCCTCCCCGTCTCCGTCACCCCCTCCCTCCCCTACACCCTCCCCGTCTCCATCACCCCCTCCCTCCCCTACACCCTCCCCGTCTCCATCACCCCCTCCCTCCCCTACACCCTCCCCGTCTCCATCACCCCCTCCCTCCCCTACACTCTCCCCGTCTCCATCACCCCCTCCCACCCCTACACCCCTCCCTGTCTCCATCACCCCCTACCTCCCCTACACCCTCCCCGTCTCCATCACCCCCTCCCTCCACTACACCCTCCCCGTCTCCATCACCCCCTCCCTCCCCTACACCCTCCCCGTCTCCATCACCCCCTCCCTCCCCTACACCCCTCCCTGTCTCCATCACCCCTCCCTCCCCCACACCCCTCCCCGTCTCCATCACCCCCTCCCTCCCCTACACCCCTCCCCGTCTCCATCACCCCCTCCCTCCCCTACACCCCTCCCCGTCTCCATCACCCCCTCCCTCCCCTACACCCCTCCCCGTCTCCATCACCCCCTCCCTCCCCTACACCCCTCCCCGTCTCCATCACCCCCTCCCTCCCCTACACCCCTCCCCGTCTCCATCACCCCCTCCCTCCCCTACACCCCTCCCCGTCTCCATCACCCCCTCCCTCCCCTACACCCCTCCCCGTCTCCATCACCCCCTCCCTCCCCTACACCCCTCCCCGTCTCCATCACCCCCTCCCTCCCCTACACCCTCCCCGTCTCCATCACCCCCTCCCTCCCCTACACCCTCCCCGTCTCCATCACCCCCTCCCTCCCCTACACCCCTCCCCGTCTCCGTCACCCCCTCCCTCCCCTACACCCCTCGCCGTCTCCGTCACCCCCTCCCTCCCCTACACCCCTCCCCGTCTCCGTCACCCCCTCCCTCCCCTACACCCCTCCCCGTCTCCGTCACCCCCTCCCTCCCCTACACCCTCCCCGTCTCCGTCACCCCCTCCCTCCCCTACACCCTCCCCGTCTCCGTCACCCCCTCCCTCCCCTACACCCTCCCCGTCTCCGTCACCCCCTCCCTCCCCTACACCCCTCCCCGTCTCCGTCACCCCCTCCCTCCCCTACACCCTCCCCGTCTCCGTCACCCCCTCCCTCCCCTGCACCCCTCCCCGTCTCCGTCACCCACTCCCTCCCCTACACCCCTCCCCGTCTCCGTCACCCCATCCCTCCCCTACACCCCTCCCCGTCTCCATCACCCCCTCCCTCCCCTACACCCCTCCCCGTCTCCATCACCCCCTCCCTCCCCTACACCCCTCCCCGTCTCCGTCACCCCCTCCCTCCCCTACACCCTCCCCGTCTCCGTCACCCCCTCCCTCCCCTACACCCCTCCCCGTCTCCGTCACCCCCTCCCTCCCCTTCACCCCTCCCCGTCTCCGTCACCCCCTCCCTCCCCTACACCCCTCCCCGTCTCCGTCACCCCCTCCCTCCCCTACAACCCTCACCGTCTCCGTCACCGCCTCCCTCCCCTACACCCCTCCCCGTCTCCGTCACCCCCTCCCTCCCCTACACCCCTCCCCGTCTCCGTCACCCCGTCCCTCCCCTACACCCTCCCCGTCTCCGTCACCCACTCCCTCCCCTACACCCCTCCCCGTCTCCATCACCCCCTCCCTCCCCTGCACCCCTCCCCGTCTCCATCACCCCCTCCCTCCCCTAAACCCCTCCCCGTCTCCATCACCCCCTCCCTCCCCTACACCCCTCCCCGTCTCCATCACCCCCTCCCTCCCCTACACCCTCCCGGTCTCCATCACCCCATCCCTCCCCGACACCCCTCCCCGTCTCCATCACCCCATCCCTCCCCGACACCCCTCCCCGTCTCAATCACCCCCTCCCTCCCCTACACCCTCCCCGTCTCCATCACCCCCTCCCACCCCTACACCCCTCCCCGTCTCCATCACCCCCTCCCTCCCCTACACCCTCCCCGTCTCCATCACCCCCTCCCTCCCCTACACCCTCCCCGTCTCCGTCACCCCATCCCTCCCCTACACCCCTCCCCGTCTCCGTCACCCCCTCCCTCCCCTACACCCTCCCCGTCTCCGTCACCCCCTCCCTCCCCTACACCCCTCCCCGTCTCCGTCACCCACTCCCTCCCCTACAGCCCTCCCCGTCTCCGTCACCCCCTCCCTTCCCTACACACCTCCCCGTCTCCGTCACCTCCTCCCTCCCCTAGACCCCTCCCAGTCTCCGTCACCCCCTCCCTCCTCTACACCCTCCCCGTCTCCGTCACCCCCTCCCTCCCCTACACCCCTCCCCGTCTCCGTCACCCCCACCCTCCCCTACACCACTCCCCGTCTCCGTCACCCCCTCTCTCCCCTACACCCCTCCCCGTCTCCATCACCCCCTCCCTCCCCTACACCCCCCCACGTCTCCGTCACCCCCTCCCTCCCCTACACCCCCCCACGTCTCCGTCACCCCCTCCCTCCCCTACACCCCTCCCCGTCTCCGTCACCCCCTCCCTCCCCTACACCCCTCCCCGTCTCCGTCACCCCCTCCCTCCCCTACACCCCTCCCCGTCTCCGTCACCCCCTCCCTCCCCTACACCCCTCCCCGTCTCCGTCACCCCCTCCCTCCCCTACACCCTCCCCGTCTCCGTCACCCCCTCCCTCCCCTACACCCCTCCCCGTCTCCATCACCCCCTCCCTCCCCTACACCCTCCCCGTCTCCATCACCCCCTCCCTCCCCTACACCCCTCCCCGTCTCCATCACCCCCTCCCTCCCCTACACCCCTCCCCGTCTCCGTCACCCCCTCCCTCCCCTACACCCCTCCCCGTCTCCATCACCCCCTCCCTCCCCTACACCCCTCCCCGTCTCCATCACCCCTCCCTCCCCTACACCCCTCCCTCCCCTACACCCCTCCCCGTCTCCGTCACCCCCTCCCTCCCCTACACCCCTCCCCGTCTCCATCAGCCCCTCCCTCCCCTACACCCCTCCCCGTCTCCGTCACCCCCTCCCTCCCCTACAACCCTCACCGTCTCCGTCACCCCCTCCCTCCCCTACACCCCTCACCGTCTCCGTCACCCCCTCCCTCCCCTACCCCCCTCCCCGTCTCCGTCACCCCCTCCCTCCCCTACACCCTCCCCGTCTCCGTCACCCCCTCCCTCCCCTACACCCCTCCCCGTCTCCGTCACCCCCTCCCTCCCCTACACCCCTCCCCGTCTCCGTCACCCCCTCCCTCCCCTACACCCTTCCCCGTCTCCGTCACCCCCTCCCTCCCCTACACCCCTCCCCGTCTCCGTCACCCCCTCCCTCCCCTACAACCCTCACCGTCTCCGTCACCCCCTCCCTCCCCTACACCCCTCCCCGTCTCCGTCACCCCCTCCCTCCCCTACACCCCTCCCCGTCTCCGTCACCCCCTCCCTCCCCTACACCCTCCCCGTCTCCGTCACCCACTCCCTCCCCTACACCCCTCCCCGTCTCCATCACCCCCTCCCTCCCCTGCACCCCTCCCCGTCTCCATCACCCCCACCCTCCCCTAAACCCCTCCCCGTCTCCATCACCCCCTCCCTCCCCTACACACCTCCCCATCTCCATCACCCCCTCCCTCCCCTACACCCCTCACCGTATCCGTCACCCCCTCCCTCCCCTACACCCTCCCTGTCTCCATCACACCCTCCCTCCCCTACACCCCTCCCCGTCTCCATCACCCCATCCCTCCCCTACACCCCTCCCCGTCTCCATCACCCCATCCCTCCCCTACACCCTCCCCGTCTCCGTCACCCCCTCCCTCCCCTACACCCCTCCCCGTCTCCGTCACCCCCTCCCTCCCCTACACCCCTCCCCGTCTCCGTCACCCCCTCCCTCCCCTACACCCCTCCCCGTCTCCGTCACCCCCTCCCTCCCCTAAACCCTCCCCGTCTCCGTCACCCCCTCCCTCCCCTACACCCCTCCCCGTCTCCGTCACCCCCTCCCTCCCCTACACCCCTCCCCGTCTCCGTCACCCCCTCCCTCCCCTACACCCCTCCCCGTCTCCATCACACCCTCCCTCCCCTACACCCTCCCCGTCTCCATCACACCCTCCCTCCCCTACACCCTCCCCGTCTCCATCACCCCCTCCCTCCCCTACACCCTCCCCGTCTCCATCACCCCCTCCCTCCATTACACCCCTCCCCGTCTCCATCACCCCCTCCCTCCCCTACACCCCTCCCCGTCTCCGTCACCCACTCCCTCCCCTACACCCCTCCCCGTCTCCATCACCACCTCCCTCCCCTACACCCCTCCCCGTCTCCATCACCCCCTCCCTCCCCTACACCCCTCCCCTTCTCCGTCACCCCCTCCCTCCCCTACACCCCTCCCCGACTCCATCACCCCCTCCCTCCCCTACACCCCTCCCCGTCTCCATCACCCCTCCCTCCCCTACACCCCTCCCTCCCCTACACCCCTCCCCGTCTCCATCACCCCCTCCCTCCCCTACACCCTCCCCGTCTCCATCAGCCCCTCCCTCCCCTAGACCCCTCCCCGTCTCCATCAGCCCCTCCCTCCCCTACATCCTCCCCGTCTCCGTCACCCCCTCCCTCCCCTACACCCCTCCCCGTCTCCATCACCCCCTCCCTCCCCTACACCCTCCCCGTCTCCATCACCCCCTCCCTCCCCTACACCCCTCCCCGTCTCCATCACCCCCTCCCTCCCCTACACCCCTCACCTTCTCCGTCACCCCCTCCCTCCCCTACACCCCTCCCCGACTCCATCAACCCCTCCCTCCCCTACACCCCTCCCCGTCTCCATCACCCCTCCCTCCCCTACACCCCTCCCTCCCCTACACCCCTCCCCGTCTCCATCACCCCCTCCCTCCCCTACACCCCTCCCCGTCTCCATCACTCCTCCCTCCCCTACACCCCTCCCTCCCCTACACCCCTCCCCGTCTCCATCACCCCCTCCCTCCCCTACACCCTCCCCGTCTCCATCAGCCCCTCCCTCCCCTACACCCCTCCCCGTCTCCATCAGCCCCTCCCTCCCCTACATCCTCCCCGTCTCCGTCACCCCCTCCCTCCCCTACACCCCTCCCCGTCTCCATCACCCCCTCCCTCCCCTACACCCTCCCCGTCTCCATCACCCCCTCCCTCCCCTACACCCCTCCCCGTCTCCACACCCCCTCCCTCCCCTACACCCCTCACCTTCTCCGTCACCCCCTCCCTCCCCTACACCCCTCCCCGACTCCATCACCCCCTCCCTCCCCTACACCCCTCCCCGTCTCCATCACCTCCTCCCTCCCCTACACCCCTCCCTCCCCTACACCCCTCCACGTCTCCATCACCCCCTCCCTCCCCTACACCCTTCCCCGTCTCCATCACCCCCTCCCTCCCCTACACCCCTCCCCGTCTCCGTCACCCCCTCCCTCCCCTACACCCCTCCCCGTCTCCATCACCCCCTCCCTCCCCTACACCCTCCCCGTCTCCGTCACCCCCTCCCTCCCCTACACCCCTCCCCGTCTCCGTCACCCCCTCCCTCCCTTACACCCCTCCCCGTCTCCGTCACCCCCTCCCTCCCCTACACCCCTCCCCGTCTCCGTCACCCCCTCCCTCCCCTACACCCCTCCCCGTCTCCGTCACCCCCTCCCTCCCCTACACCCCTCCCCGTCTCCATCACCCCCTCCCTCCCCTACACCCCTCCCCGTCTCCATCACCCCATCCCTCCCCTACACCCTCCCCGTCTCCATCACCCCATCCCTCCCCTACACCCTCCCCGTCTCAGTCACCCCCTCCCTCCCCTACACCCCTCCCCGTCTCCGTCACCCCCTCCCTCCCCTACACCCCTCCCCGTCTCCGTCACCCCCTCCCTCCCCTACACCCCTCCCCGTCTCGGACACCCCCTCCCTCCCCTACACCCCTCCCCGTCGCCATCACCCCATCCCTCCCCTACCCCGTCTCCATCACCCCATCCCTCCCCTACACCCCTCCCCGTCTACATCACCCCCTCCCTCCCCTACACCCCTCCCCGTCTCCATCACCCCATCCCTCCCCTACACCCCTCCCCGTCTCCGTCACCCCCTCCCTCCCCTACACCCCTCCCCGTCTACGTCACCCCCTCCCTCCCCTACACCCCTCCCCGTCTCCGTCACCCCCTCCCTCCCCTACACCCCTCCCCGTCTCCGTCACCCCCTCCCTCCCCTACAACCCTCACCGTCTCCGTCACCCCCTCCCTCCCCTACACCCCTCACCGTCTCCGTCACCCCCTCCCTCCCCTACACCCCTCCCCGTCTCCGTCACCCCCTCCCTCCCCTACACCCTCCCCGTCTCCGTCACCCCCTCCCTCCCCTACACCCCTCCCCGTCTCCGTCACCCCCTCCCTCCCCTACACCCCTCCCCGTCTCCGTCACCCCCTCCCTCCCCTACACCCTTCCCCATCTCCGTCACCCCCTCCCTCCCCTACACCCCTACCCGTCTCCGTCACCCCCTCCCTCCCCTACAACCCTCACCGTCTCCGTCACCCCCTCCCTCCCCTACACCCCTCCCCGTCTCCATCACCCCATCCCTCCCCTACACCCCTCCCCGTCTCCGTCACCCCCTCCCTCCCCTACCCCCCTCCCCGTCTCCGTCACCCCCTCCCTCCCTTACACCCCTCCCCGTCTCCGTCACCCCCTCCCTCCCCTGCACCCCTCCCCGTCTCCGTCACCCCCTCCCTCCCCTACACCCCTCCCCGTCTCCATCACCCCCTCCCTCCCCTACACCCCTCCCCGTCTCCGTCACCCCCTCCCTCCCCTACACCCCTCCCCGTCTCCGTCACCCCCTCCCTCCCCTACACCCCTCCCCGTCTCCGTCACCCCCTCCCTCCCCTACACCCTCCCCGTCTCCATCACCCACTCCCTCCCCTACACCCCTCCCCGTCTCCATCACCCAGTCCCTCCCCTACACCCCTCCCCGTCTCCATCACCCCCACCCTCCCCTAAACCCCTCCCC
>NW_026948190.1:90000-111818 GCF_963921235.1 Mobula hypostoma | reverse complement strand
CCCCCTCTCCAGTTCTCCCCCTCTCTCCTTCCCCCTCTCTTCCCCCTCTCTCCTTCCCCTCCGTCCTCCCCTCCCTCTCTCCTCCCTCCCCTCTCTCCTCCCCTCCCTCTCTCCTCCCCCCCTCTCTCCTTCCCCCTCTCTCCTTCCCCTCTCTCCTTCCCCCTCTCTCCTTCCCCCCTCTCCTCCCTCCCTCTCTTCCTTCCCTCCCTCTCTCCTCCCCTCCCTCTCTCCTTCCTCCCTCTCTCCTCCCCCTCTCCTTCCCCTCTCTCCTTCCCCCCTCTCTCCTTCCCCCTCTCTCCTTCCCCTCTCTCCTTCCCTCTCTCCTTCCCCTCTCTCCTTCCCCTCTCTCCTTCCCCTCTCTCCTCCCCTCTCCTTCCCCCCTCTCTCCTTCCCCCCTCTCTCCTCTCCCTCCCCTCTCTCCTTCCTCCCTCTCTCCCTTCCCCTCTCTCCTCCCCCCCCTCTCCTTCCCCCCTCTCCTCCCCTCCCTCTCTCCTCTCCCCCCTCTCTCCTTCCCCCCCTCTCTCCTTCCCCCTCTCTTCCTTCCCCCTCTCTCCTCCCCTCTCTCCTTCCCCCTCTCCTCCCCTCCCTTCTCCTCCCCTCCCTCTCTCCTTCCATTTCTCTCTCCTTCCCCTCTCTCCTTCCCCTCTCTCCTCCCCCCCTCTCTCCTCCCCTCCCCTCTCTCTCCTTCCCCTCTCTCCTTCCCCCCTCTCTCCTTCCCCCCTCTCTCCTTCCCCCCCTCTCCTTCCCCTCTCTCCTCCCCTCCCTCTCTCTCTCCTTCCCCCCTCTCTCCTTCCCCCTCTCTCCTTCCCCCTCTCTCCTTCCCCTCTCTCCTCCCCCTCCCTCCCTCTCCTCCCCTCCCTCTCTCCTTCCCCCCTCTCTCCTTCCCCCCTCTCTCTCCTTCCCCCCTCTCTCCCTTCCCCCCCTCTCTCCTTCCCCTCCAGTTGTCCTTCCCTCCCTCTCTCCTTCCCCTCTCTCCTTCCCCCCCTCTCCCTTCCCCTCTCTCCTTCCCCCTCTCTCCTCCCCTCCCTCTCTCCTCCCCTCCCTCTCTCCTTCCCCCTCTCTCCTTCCCCCCTCTCTCCTCCCCTCCCTCTCCTCCCCTCCCTCTCTCCTCCCCTCCCTCTCTCCTCCCCTCCCTCTCTCCTCCCCCCCCTCTCCTCCCCTCCCTCTCTCCTCCCCTCCCTCTCTCCTTCCCCCTCTCTCCTCCCCTCCGTCCTCCCCTCCCTCTCTCCTCCCCTCCCTCTCTCCTCCCCTCCCTCTCCTCCCCTCCCTCTCTCCTCCCCCCTCTCTCCTTCCCCCCCTCTCTCCTTCCCCCCCTCTCTCCTTCCCCCCTCTCTCCTTCCCCCTCTCTCCTTCCCCCCTCTCTCCTTCCCCCCTCTCTCCTTCCCCCCTCTCTCCTTCCCCTCTCTCCTTCCCCCCCTCTCTCCTCCCCCCTCTCTCCTTCCCCCCTCTCTCCTTCCCCCCCTCTCCTTCCCCCCCTCTCTCCTTCCCCCTCTCCTCTCTCCTTCCCCCTCTCTCTCCTTCCCCCCTCTCTCTCCTTCCCCCTCTCTCCTTCCCCCTCTCTCCTTCCCCCTCTCTCCTTCCCCCCCCTCTCTCCTTCCCCCTCTCTCCTCCCCCTCTCTCCTTCCCCCCCTCTCCTTCCCCCCTCTCTCCTTCCCCCTCTCTCCTTCCCCCCTCTCTCCTTCCCCCCTCTCTCCTTCCCCCCTCTCTCCTTCCCCCTCTCTCCTTCCCCCCTCTCCTTCCCCCCTCTCTCCTTCCCCTCTCTCCTTCCCCCCTCTCTCCTTCCCCCCTCTCTCCTTCCCCTCTCTCCTTCCCCCCTCTCTCCTTCCCCCCTCTCTCCTTCCCCCCTCTCTCCTTCCCCCTCTCTCCTTCCCTCCCTCTCTCCTTCCCCTCCCTCTCTCCCTTCCCCCCTCTCTCCTCCCCTCCCTCTCTCCTTCCCCCCTCTCTCCTTCTCCCCCCTCTCTCCTTCCCCCTCTCTCCCTCCCCTCCCTCTCTCCTTCCCTCCCTACTCCTTCCCCCTCTCTCCTTCCCCCCCTCTCTCCTTCCCCTCTCTCCTTCCCCCCTCTCTCCTTTCCCCTCTCTCTCCTTCCCCCCTCTCTCCTTCCCCCTCTCTCCTTCCCCCCTCTCTCCTTCCCCCTCTCTCCTTCCCCCTCTCTCCTCCTTCCTCCCTCTCTCCTCCCCTCCCTCTCCTTCCCCCCCTCTCCCTCCCCCTCTCTCCTCCCCTCTCTCTCCTTCCCCCTCTCTCCAATTTCCCCCTCCTTCCGTCCTCCCCTCTCTCTCTCTCCCTCTCTCTCTCCTTCCCCTCCCCCTCCGTCCTCCCCTCTCTCTCTCCTTCCCCCCTCTCTCCTTCCCCCTCCGTCCTCCCCCTCTCTCTCTCCTTCCCCCTCTCTCCTTCCTCCCTCCGTCCTCCCCTCTCTCTCTCCTTCCCCCTCTCTCCTTTCCCCCCTCTCTCCTTCCCCCTCTCTCCTCCCCCTCTCTCCTTCCCCCCCTCTCCCTACCAGCTCTCTCCTCTCCCCCTCTCTCCTTCCCCCCTCTCTCCTTTCCCTCCCTCTCTCCTTCCTCCCTCTCTCCTTCCCCTCTCTCCTTCTCTCCCTCTCTCCTTTCCCTCTCTCCTTCCCCCTCTCAAGCTCCCCTCTCTCCCTCTCCTCTCTCTCCCTCTCCTCTCTCTCCTTCCCCCTTCTCCTCCCCTGCCTCTCTCCTTCCCCCCTCTCTCCTTCCCCCCTCTCTCCTTCCTCCCTCTCTCCTTCCCCCCCCTCTTCCTTCCCCCCTCTCTCTCCTTCCCCCCCTCTCTTCCCCCCCTCTCTCCTTCCCCCCTCTCTCCTTCCCCCCCTCTCCTTCCCCCCCCCCCTCTCTCCTTCCCCTCCCTCCTCTTCTCCCTCCCTCCTTCCCCCCTCTCTCCTCCCCCCTCTCCTTCCCCCCCCTCCCCTCCTCTCTCCCCCCCTCTCTCCTTCCCCCCCTCTTCCTTCTCCCTCTCCTTCCCCCCCTCTCTCCTTCCCTCTCCCTTTCCCTCTCCTCCCCCCCTCCCCTCCCTCTCTCCTTCCCCCCTCTCTCCTTCCCCCTCTCTCCTTCCCCCTCTCTCCTTCCCCCTCTCTCCTTCCCCCCTCTCTCCTTCCCCCTCCCCCCCTCTCCTTCCCCCTCTCTCCTTCCCTCTCCTTCCCCCTCTCTGTCCTTCCCCCCTCTCTCCTTCCCCCCCTCTCTCCTTCCCCCTCTCTCTCCTTCCCCCCTCTCTCCCCCTCTCCTTCCCCCTCCGTCCTCCCCTCCCTCTCTCCTCCCCTCCCTCTCTCCTCCCCTCCCTCTCCTCCCCTCCCTCTCTCCTTCCCCCTCTCTCTTCCCCCCTCTCTCCTACCCCCTCTCTCCTCCTCCCCTCTCTCCTTCCCCCCTCTCTCCTTCCCCCCTCTCTCCCTTTCCCCCCTCTCTCTCCTCTCCCCCCTCTCTCCTTCCCCCTCTCTCCTTCCCCCTCTCTCCTTCCCTCCTCTCTCCTTCCCCCTCTCTCCTTCCCCTCTCTTTTCCTTCCCCTCTCTCTCCTTTCCCCTACCAAATATCTCCTTTCTCTCCCTTCCTCCTTCCCCCCTTCCTTCCCCCCTCTCTCCTTCCCTCTCTCTCTCTTCTCCCTCTCTCTCTCCTTCCCCCTCTCTCCTTCCCTCCTCCTCTCTCCCTCCCTTCCTCCCTCCCCTCCCTCCTTCCTTCCCCCCTCCTTCTTCCCCCCTCTCCTCCCCTCTCTCCTCCCTTCCCTCTCTCCTCCCCTCCCTCTCTCCTTCCCCCCTCTCTCCTTCCCCCTCTCTCCTTCCCCCTCTCTCCTTCCCTCCCCTCTCCTCTCTTCCCCCCTCTCTCCTTCCCCCCTCTCTCCTTCCCCCTCTCTCCTTCCCCCCTCTCTCCTTCCCCTCTCTCCTTCCCCCTCTCTCCTTCCCCCCTCTCTCCTTCCCCCCTCTCTCCTTCCCCCCTCTCTCTTCTTCCCCTCTCCTTCCCCCCCCCTCTCCTTCCCCCCCTCTCTCCTTCCCCCCTCTCTCCTTCCCCCCCTCTCCTTCTCTCCCTCTCTCCTTCCCCCTCTCCTTCCTTCCCCCCTCTCTCCTTCCCCCCTCTCTCCTTCCCCCCCTCTCTCTTCCTTCCCCCTCTCTCCTTCCCCCTCTCTCCTTCCCCCTCTCTCCTTTCCCCCCCCCTCTCTCTCCTTCCCTCTCTCCTTCCCCTCTCTCCTTCCCCCCTCTCCTCCTCTTCCCCCCTCCTCTCCTTCCCCTCTCTCCCTTCCCCCCTCTCTCCTTCCCTCCCTCTCTCCTTCCCCTCTCTCCTTCCCTCTCTCCTTCCCTCTCTCCTTCCCCTCTCTCCTTCCCCCCTCTCTCCTTCCCCCCTCCCTCTCCTTCCTTCCCCCCTCTCCTCTCCCTCCCTCTCTCCTTCCCTCCCTCTCTCCCCCTCTCTCCCCCTCTCTCTCTTCCCCTCTCTCCTTCCCCCCCTCTCTCCTTCCCCCTCTCTCTCCTTCCCCCCTCTCTCCTCCCCCCCTCTCTCTCCTTCCTCCTTTCTCTCCTTCCCCTCTCTCCTTCCCCCTCTCTCCTTTCCCCCTCTCTCCTTCCCCCTCTCCTTCCCCCTCTCTCCTTCCCCCCTCTCTTCCTTCCCCCCTCTCTCCTTCCCCCCTCTCTCCTTCCCCCTCTCTCCTTCCCCCTCTCTCCTCCCCTCTCTCCTTCTCTCTCCTTCCCCCTCTCTCCTTCCCTCCCTCTCTCCTTCCCCCCTCTCTCCTTCCCCCCTCTCTCCTCTCCTCCCTCTCTCCTTCCCCCTCTCTCCTTCCCTCTCTCCTTCCCTTCTCTCCTTCCCCTCTCTCCTTCCCTCCCTCTCTCTCTCCTTCCCCCTCTCTCCTTTCCCCCTCTCTCCTTCCCCCCTCTCTCCTCCCCTCCCTCTCTTCCTTCCCCCTCTCCTTCCCCCCCTCTCCTTCCCCTCTCTCCTTCCTTCCCCCTCTCTCCTCCCCTCCCTCTCTCCTCCTCCTCCTCCCCCTCTCTCCTTCCCCTCTCCTCCTTCCTCCCTCCCCCCCTCCCTCTCCTTCCTCCCTCTCTCTCCTTTCCCCTCTCTCCTTCCCCTCTCTCCTTCCCCCCTCTCTCCTCCCCTCCCTCTCTCCTTCCCCCTCTCTCCTTCCCCCCTACTCTCCTTCCCCCTCTCTCCTTCCCCCCCTCTCTCCTTCCCCCCTCTCTCCTTCCCCCTCTCTCCTCCCTCTCTCCTCCTCCCTCTCTCTCCTTCCCCTCCCGGTCTCTCCTCTCTCCTTCCCCCTCTCTCCTCCTCTCCCCCTCTCTCCTCCCTCCCTCTCTCCTTCCCCCCTCTCTCCTCTCTCCCCTCCCTCTCTCCTTCCCCCCTCTCTCCTTCCCCCTCTCTCCTTCCTTCCCCTCTCTCCCTCACACCTCCCCTCTCTCCTCTCCTCTCTCCCTCTCTCCTTCCCCGTCCTCTCCCTTTCCCCCTCTCTCTCTCTCCCTCCCTCTCTCCTCCCCCTCTCTCCTTCCCCTCCTCTCTCCTTCCCCCCTCTCTCCTTCCCCCTCTCTCCTCCCCCCCTCTCTCCTTCCCCCTCTCTCCTTCCTCCCTCTCTCCTTCCCCCTCTCTCCTTCCCCCCTCTCCGTCCTCCCCTCTCTCCTTCCCCCCTCTCTCCCTCCCTCTCCTCTCTTCCTCCTCCCTCTCTCCTTCCCCCTTCCTCTCTCCTTCCTCCCCCTCCCTTCCCCCCTCTCCTCCCCTCCTTCCCTTCCCTCTCTCCTTCCCCCTCTCTCCTTCCTCCCTCTCTCCTTCCCCTCCGTCCTCCCCTCTCTCTCTCCTCCCCCTCTCTCCTTCTCTCCTCCTTCCTCCTCCCTCTCTCCTTCCCCTCTCTCCTTCCCTCTCTCCTTCCCCCCTCTCTCCTTCCCCCCCTCCTTCCCCCTCTCTCCTCCCCCCCCCCTCTCTCCTTCCCCCTCTCTCCTTCCCTCGTCCTCCCCTCCCTCTCTCCTCCCCTCTCTCCTTCCTCCCCCTCTCTCCTTCCCCCTCCGTCCTTCCCCTCTCTCCTCTCCCTCCCCTCCCCTCCCTCCTCTCCTTCCCCCTTCTCTCTCCTTCCCCTCTCTCCTTCCCCTCCTCTCCTTCCCCCCTCCCTCCTCTCCTTCCCTCTCTCTCCTCCCCTCCTCTCTCCTTCCCCCTCTCTCCTTCCCCCCTCTCTCCTCCCCTCCCTCTCTCCTCCCTCCCTCTCTCCTCCCTCCCTCTCTCCTCCCCTCTCTCTCTTCCCCCCTCGTCCTCCCCTTCCCCTCTCTCCTCCCTTCTCCCTCTCTCCTTCCCCCCTCTCCTCCTCCCCTCCCTCTCTCTCCTCCCCTCCCTCTCTCCTCCCCTCTCCCTCTCTCCTTCCCCTCTCTCCTTCCCCTCTCTCCTTCCCCCCTCTCTCCTTCCCCCCTCTCTCCTTCCCCCTCTCTCCTTCCCCCTCTCTCCTTCCCCTCTCTCCTCCCCTCCGTCCTCCCCTCCCTCTCTCCTCTCCTCCCTCTCTCCTCCCCCTCTCCCTCCTTCCTTCCCCTCTCTCCTTCCCCCTCTCCTTCCCCCTCCTCTCTCCTTCCCCCCTCTCTCCTTCCCCCTCTCTCCTTCCCCTCTCTCCTCTCTCCCCCTCTCTCCTTCCCCCCTCTCCTTCCCCTCTCTCCTTCCCCCCCTCTCTCCTTCCCCCTCTCTCCTTCCCCTCTTCCTTCCCCCCTCTCCTTCCCCCTCCGTCCTCCCCTCCCTCTCTCTCCTTCCCCCTCTCCTTTCCCCTCTCTCCTTCCCCCTCTCGTCCTCCCCTCCCTCTCTCCTTCCCCCCTCTCTCCTTCCCCTCTCCTCTCTCCCTCTCCTTCCCCCCCTCTCTCCTTCCCCCTCTCTCCTTCCCCCTCTCTCCTTCCCCCTCTCTCCTTCCCCCCTCTCTCCTTCCCCCCTCTCTCTCTTCCCTCCCTCTCTCCTTCCCCCCCTCTCTCCTTCCCCCCTCTCTCCTCCCCTCCCTCTCTCCTTCCCCCTCTCTCCTTTCCCCCCTCTCTCCTTCCCCCCTCTCCTCCCCTCCTCTCTCCTTCACTGCCTCTCTCTTTCCCCCTCTCTCCTTCCCCCTCTCTCCTTCCCCTCTCTCTCCTTCCCCCCTCTCTCCTTCTCCCCTCTCTCCTTCCCCCCTCTCTCCTTCCCCTCCTCTCTCCTCTCTCTCCCCCTCTCTCCTCCTTCCTCCTCTCTCCTTCCCCCCTCTCTCCTCCCCTCCCTCTCTCCTTCCCCCCCTCTCCCTCCCCCCTCTCTCCCTCTCCCCTTCCCCCCTCTTCCTTCCCCCCCTTCCTCCCTCTCTCCTTCCCCCTCTCCTCTCCCTCCCCCTCTCTCCTTCCCCCTCTCTCCTTCCCCCTCTCTCCTTCCCCCTCTCTCCTTCTCTCTCCTCCCCCCTCTTCCTTCCCCCCCTCTCTCCTCTCCCCCTCTCTCCCTTCCCCCCCTCTCCTTCCCCCCCTCTCCTTCCCCTCTCTCCTTCCCCCCTCTCTCCTTCTCCCTCCCCCTCTCTCTCCCTCTCTCCCTTCCCCTCTCGTCCTTCCCCCCTCTCCCTCCCCCCTCTCTCCTCCCTCCCCCCCCTCTCTCTCCTTCCCCCCTCTCCTTCCCTCTCTCCTTCCCTCCCCCCTCTCTCCTTCCCCCTCTCTCCCCCTCTCTCCCCCCTCTCTCCTTCCCCCCTCTCTCCTTCCCCCCTCTCTCCTTCCCCCCTCTCTCCTCTCTCCCCCCCTCTCTCTCTCCCCTCCCTTCTCCTTCCCTCTCTCCTTCCCCCCTCTCTCCTTCCCCTCTCTCCTTCCCCCTCTCTCTCTCTTCCCTCCCCCCTCTCTCTCCTCCCCCCCTTCCCCCCCCTCTCTCCTTCCTCCCTCTCTCCTTCCCCCCTCTCCCTCTCCTCCCCCCCTCTCTCTCCTCCCTCTCCCTCCCTCTCTCCTTCTCCCTCTCTCCTTCCCCTCTCTCCTTCCCCCCTCTCTCCTTCCCCCCTCTCTCCTTCCCCCCTCTCTCCTTCCCCCCTCTCTCCTCTCCCCCTCTCTCCTTCCCCCCTCTCTCCTTCCCCCCTCTCTCCTTTCCCCTCTCTCCTTCCCCTCTCTCTCCTTCCCCCCTCTCTCCTCCCCTCCCTCTCTCCTTCCCCCTCTCTCCTTCCCCCCCTCTCTCTTCTTCCCCCTCTCTCCTTCCCCCCTCTCTCCTTCCCCTCTCCTTCCTCTCCCTCTCTCCTTCCCCTCTCTCCTTCCCCCCTCTCTCCTTCCCCTCTCTCTCTCCTTCCCCCTCCCTCTCTCCTTCCCCCCTTCCTCCCCCCTCCTCCCCTCCCTCTCTCTCCTCCTTCCCCTCTCTCTCCTTCCCCCTCTCAGTCCTCCCCTCTCTCCTTCCCCTCTCTCCTCTCCTCCCCTCTCTCCTTCCCCCTCTCTCCTTCCCCCTCTCTCCTTCCCCCCTCTCTCCTTCCCCCTCTCTCCTTCCCCCTCTCTCCTTCCCCCTCTCTCCTTCCCCCTCTCTCCTTCCCCTCTCTCCTTCCCCTCTCTCCTTCCCCCCTCCTTCCTTCCCCCTCCCCCCTCTCCTTCCCCCCCTCTCTCCTTCCCCTCTCCTTCTCCTTCCCCCCTCTCTCCCCCTTCCCCCTCTCTCCTTCCCCCCTCTTCTCTCCTTCCCCCCCTCCTTCCTCTCTCCCCCCTCTCTCCTTCCCCCCTCTCTCCCCCCTCTCTCCCCCCTTCCCCCTCTCTCCTTCCCCTCTTCCTCTCTCCTCCTCCCTCTCTCCTTCCCCCCTCTCTCCTTCCCCCCTCTCTCCCCCCTTCTCCTCCTTCCCCCCTCTCTCCTTCCCCCTCTCGTCTCTCTCCTTCCCCTCCCTCTCTCCTTCCCCCCTCTCTCCCTCTCCCCTCTCTCCTTCCCCCTCTCTCCTTCCCCCCTCTCTCCTTCCCCCTCTCTCCTCTCCCCCCCTCTCTCCTTCCTTCCCTCTCTCCTTCCCCTCTCTCCTTCTCCCCTCTCTCCTTCCCCCCTCCGTCCTCCCCTCCCTCTCTCCTTCCCCTCTCTCCTTCCCCTCTCTCCTTCCCCCTCTCTCCCTCCCCTCCCTCTCCTCCCCTCCCTCTCTCCTCCCCCCTCTCTCCTTCTCCCCCTCTCTCCTCCCCCTCTCTCCTCTCCCCCCTCTCTCCTTCCCTCCCTCTCTCCTTCCCCCTCTCTCCTTCCCCCTCTCTCCTTCCCCTCTCTCCTTCCCCTCTCTCCTCCCCCCTCTCTCCTTCCCCTCTCTCCTTCCCCCCTCTCTCCTTCCCCCCTCTCCTTCCCCCCTCCTCTCCTTCCCCTCTCTCCTTCCCCCTCTCTCCTTCCCCCCTCTCTCCTTCCCCCCTCTCTCCTTCTTCCCTCTCTCCTTCCCCTCTCTCCTTCCCCCCTCTCTCCTTCCCCCTCTCTCTCCTTCCCCTCTCTCCTTCCCCCCTCTCTCCTTCCCCTCCCTCCTCTCCTTCCCCCCTCTCTCCTTCCCCCTCTCTCCTTCCCCCCTCTCTCCTTCCCCCCTCTCTCCTTCCTCCCTCTCTCCTTCCCCCTCTCTCCTTCCCCCCTCTCTCCTTCCCCCCTCTCCCCTTCCCCTCTCTCCCCCCTCCCCTCTCTCCTTCCCCCCTCTCTCCTTCCCCCTCTCTCCTCCCTCCCTCTCTCCTTCCCCTCTCTCCTTCCCCCTCTCTCCTTCCCCCCCTCTCCTTCCCCCCCTCTCCTTCCCCCCCTCTCTCCTTCCCCCTCCGTCCTCCCCTCCCTCTCTCCTTCCCCCCTCTCTCCTTCCCCCTCTCTCCTTCCCCCTCCGTCCTCCCCTCCCTCTCTCCTCCCCTCCCTCCCTCTCTCCTCCCTCCCTCTTCCTTCCCCCCTCTCTCCTTCCCCCCTCTCTCCTTCCCCCCTCTCTCCTTCCCCCCTCTCTCCTTCCCCCTCTGTCCTTCCCCCTCTCTCCTCCCCTCTCTCTCTCCTCCCCTCTCTCTCTCCTCCCCTCCCTCTCTCCTTCCCCCTCTCTCCTTCCCCTCCGTCCTCCCCTCTCTCTCTCCTTCCCCCTACTCTCCTCCCCTCCCTCTCTCCTCCCCCTCTCTCCTCCCCTCCTCTCCTCTCTCCCCCCCTCCCCTCCTCTCCTCTCCCCCCTCTCCCCTCTCCCTCCTCTCCTCTCTCCCCCCCTCCCCTCCTCTCCTCTCTCCCCTCTCCCCTCCCCATCCTCCCCTCCTCTCTCCTCTCCTCTCTCCCCCCTCTCTCCCCTCCTCTCTCCTCCCCTCTCTCCTCCCCTTCCCTCTCTCCTTCCCCCCTCTCCTTCCTTCCCCCTCTCTCCTTCCCCCCCTCTCCTTCCCCCTCTCTCCCTTCCCCTCCTCTCCTTTCCCCTCTCCTTCCCCCTCTCTCCTCTCTTCCCCCTCTCTCCTTCCTTCCCCTCTCTCCTCCCCTCCCTCTCTCCTCCCCCTCTCTCCTTCCCCTCTCTCCTTCCCCCCTCTCCTCCCCTCCTCTCTCCTCCCTCCCCTCCCTCCTCTCCCCTCTCTCCCTTCCCCTCCATCCTCCCCTCTCTCTCTCCTTCCCCCTCTCTCCTTCCCCCTCTCTCCTTTCCCCCCTCTTCCTTCTCCCCTCTCTCCTTCCCCCTCGTCCTCCTTCCTCCCTCTCTCCTCCCTCCCTCTCTCCTTCCCCCCTCTCTCTCCTTCCTCCCTCTCTCCTTCCCCCCTCTCTCCTTCCCCCTCTCTCCTCTCCCCCTCTCTCCTTCTCCCCTCCGTCCTCCCCTCCCTCTCTCCTCCTCCCCTCCCCCTCTCTCCTTCCCCCCTCTCTCCTTCCCCCTCCGTCTCCTTCCCCTCTCTCTCTCCTTCCCCCCTCTCTCCTTCCCCCTCTCTCTCCTTCCCCCCTCCGTCCTCCCCTCCCTCTCTCCTCCCTCTCCCTCTCTCCTCTTCTCCTCTCCCTCTCCTCTCCCTCCCCCCTCTCTCCTCCCCCCTCTCTCCTTCCCCCCTCTCTCCTTCCCCCTCTCTCCTCCCCCCTCTCTCCTTCCCCCCCTCTCCTCCCTCCCTCACCTCTCTCTCTCTCCCTCTCTCTCTCTCCTCCCCCCTCCCTCTCTCTCTCTCTCCCTCTCCCCTTCCCTCCTCTCTCCCTCCCCTCCCTCTCTCTCCTTCCCTCTCTCTCTCTCTCTCCCCCTCTCTCTCCTTCCTCCCTCTCTCTCCTTCTCCCTCTCTCCTTCTCCCCCCTCTCTCCTTCCCCCCTCTCCCTCTCTCCTTCCCCCCTCCCTCTCTCCTCTCTCCTCCCCTCTCCCCTCCTCCCCCTCCCTCCCTCCCTCTCTCCTTCCCCCCTCTCTCCTTCCCCCCCTCTCTCCTTCCCCCCTCTCTCCTTCTCCCCCTCTCCCTCCTCCCTCTCTCTCCTCCCTCTCCTTCTCCCTCCCCTCTCTCCTTCCCCCCTCTCTCCTTCCCCCCCCCTTCCCTCCCTCCCTTCCTCTCCCCCCTCCTCCCTCCCTCTCTCCTTCCCCCCCTCTCCTTCCCCTCCCTCTCTCCTCCTGCCTCCCCCTCCTCTCCCTCCCTCTCCCTCCCTCTCTCCTCTCTCCCTCCTCTCCCTCCCTCTCTCCTTCCCCCTCTCTCCTCCCCTCCCTCTCTCCTTCCCCCTCTCTCCTCCTCTCCCCTCTCTCCTTCCCCCCCTCTCTCCTTCCCCCTCTCTCCTCTCCTCCCCTCTCCTTCCCCCCTCTCTCCTTCCCCCCTCTCTCCTTCCCCCTCTCCCTCCCTCTCTCTCCTTCTCCCCTCTCTCCTCCCCTCCCTCTCTCCTCCTTCCTCCCTCTCTCCTCCCCCTCTCTCCCTCCCCTCTCTCCCTCCTCCTCTCCCTCCCCCTCTCTCCTCCCCTCCCTCTCCTCCCCTCCCTCTCTCCTCCCCTCTCTCTCCTCTCCCCCTCTCTCCTTCCCCCTCTCTCTCCTTCCCCTCCCTCTCCTTCCCCCTCCCCTCTCTCCTCCCCCCCCTCTCTCCTTCCCCCTCTCTCCTTCCCCCTCTTCTCCTCCCCTCTCTCTCTCCTTCCCCCTCTCTCCTTCCCCCTCTCTCCTTCCCCCCTCTCTCCCCCTTCCCCCCTCTCCTTCCCCCCTCTCTCCTCCCCCTCTCTCCTTCCCCCCTCTCTCCTTCCCCCCCTCTCTCCTTCCCCCCTCTCTCCTTCCCCCCTCTCTCCTTCCCCCTCTCTCCTTCCCCCCTCCTCTCCTCCCCTCCCCTCTCTCCTCCCCTCCCTCTCTCCTCTCTCCTTCCTTCCTCTCTCCTTCCCCTCTCTCCTTCCCCCTCTCCTCCCCCTCTCCTCCCCTCTCCTCCTCCCCTCTCTCCTTCCCCCCTCTCTCCTTCCCCTCTCTCCTTCCCCCCCCCTCTCCTCCCCTCCCTCTCTCCTTCCCCCCTCCTCTCCTTCCCCCCTCTCTCCTTCCCCCTCCTCCCTCTTCCCCCCCTCTCTCCTTCCCCCCCCCTCTCTCCTTCCCTCCTCTTCCTCTCCCCTCTCTCCTTCCCCTCCTCCCCCCCTCCTTCCCCCCCCCTTCCTCCTTCCCCCCTTCCTTCCCCCCTCTCTCCTTCCCCCCCTCCCCCCTCCTCTCTCCTCTCCCCCCTCTCCCTCCCTCTCCCTCTCTCTCCTCCTCCCCTCCCTCCCCTCTCTCTTCCTTCCCCCCCCCTCTCTCCTCCCCCCTCTCTCCTTCCCCCCTCTCTCCTTCCTTCCCCCCCCTCTCCTCCTCCCCTCCCTCTCTCCTCCCCTCCCCCCTCTCCTTCCCCCCCCCCCCTCCTCTCTCTCCTCTCCCTCCCCCCCTCCCTCCCCTCCTCTCCTCCCCCCTCTCTCCCCCCTCTCCTTCCTCTCCTTCTCCCCCCCCTCCTCTTCCCCCTCTCTCTCCTCCTTCCTCCCTCTCTCCTTCCCCCCTCCTCCCCCCTCTCTCCTCCCCCCCCTCCTCCTTCCCCCCTCTCTCCTTCCCCCCCTCTCCTTCCCCTCTCTCTCTCCCCCCTTCTCCCCCCCTCTCTCCCTCCCTCTCTCCTTCCCCCCTCTCTCCTTCCCCCTCTCTCTCCTTCCCCCCCTCTCTCCTTCCCCCTCTCTCCTTCCTCCCTCTCTCCTTCCCCCTCTCTCCTTCCTCTCTCCTTCCCCCCTCTCTCCTTCCCTCCCCTCTCCTTCCCCCCCTCTTCCTTCCCCCTCTCTCCTTCCCCCCTCCTCCTCCCTCTCTCCTTCCCCCTCTCTCCTTCCCCCTCTCTCCTTCCCCCCTCTCCTTCCCCCTCTCCTTCTCCCCTCTCCTTCCCCCCTCTCCTCTCCTCCCCCCCTCTCTCCTCCCCCCCTCTCTCCTTCCCCCCTCTCTCCTTCCCCCCTCTCTCCTTCCCCCCTCTCTCCTTCCCCTCTCTCCTTCCCCCTCCTCCTCCCCCCTCTCTCCTTCCCCCTCTCCTCTCTCTCTTCCCCTCTCTCCTTCCCCTCCTCCTCTCCCTCTCTCTCTCCTTCCCCCCTCTCTCCTCCCCCCTCTCTCCTTCCCCCCTCCTCCTCCCCTCCCCCTCTCTCTCCTTCCCCCTCTCTCCTTCCCCCCTCTCTCCTTCCCCCTCTCTCCTTCCCCCTCTCTCCTTCCCCCTCTCTCCTTCCCCCCCTCTCTCCTTCCCCCTCTCTCCTTCCCCCCTCTCTCCTTCCCCCTCTCTCCTTCCCTCTCTCCTTCCCCTCTCTCCCCTCCCTCTCTCCTTCCCCCTCTCTCCTTCCCCCCTCTCTCCTTCCCCCTCTCTCCTTCCCCCCCTCTCCTTCCCCTCTCTCCTTCCCTCCCTCTCTCCTTCCCCTCTCTCCTCCTCCCCCCCTCTCTCCTTCCCCCTCTCTCCTTCCCCCTCTCCTCCTTCCCCCTCTCTCCTCCTTCCCCCTCTCTCCTTCCCCCTCTCTCCTCCCTCCCTCTCTCCTTCCCCCCCTCTCCTCCCCCCCTCCTCCTCCCCCCTCTCTCCTTCCCCCCTCTCTCCTTCCCCCCTCTCCTCCCCCTCTCTCCTTCCCCCCTCTCCCTCTCCCCTCCTCTCCTCCCCCCTCTCTCCTTCCCCCTCTCTCCTTCCCCCTCTCCCCTCCCCCCCCCTCCTCCTCCTCTCTCCTTCCCCCCTCTCTCCTTCCCCCCTCTCTCCTTCCCCCCTCCTTCCCCCCTTCTCCTCCCTCTCTCCTCCCCCCTCTCCTTCCCCCCTCTCTCTTCCCCCCTCTCTCCTTCCCCCCTCTCTCCTTCCCCCCTCTCTCCTTCCCCCCTCTCTCCTTCCCCCCTCTCCTCCTCCTCTCTTCCTTCCCCCCTCTCCTTCCCCCCTCTCCTCCCCTCCCTCTCTCCTTCCCCCCTCTCCTTCCCCCCTCTCTCCTTCCCCCTCTCCTCCCCCCTCCTCCCCCCTCTCCCTTCCCCTCTCCCCCTCTCTCCTCCCCCTCTCTCCTTCCCCCCTCTCTCCTTCCCCCCCTCTCTCCTTCCCCCTCTCTCCTTCCCCCTCTCTCCTTCCCCCTCTCTCCTTCCTCCCTCTCTCCTTCCCCCTCTCTCCTTCCCCCCCTCTCCTTCCCCCCTCTCCTTCCCCCCTCTCCTTCCCCCTCTCTCCTTCCCCCTCTCTCCTTCCCCCTCTCCTCCCCCCTTCTCCTTCCCCCCCTTCCTTCCCCCTCTCTCCTTCCCCCTCTCTCCTTCCCCTCTCTCCTTCCCCCCTCTCCTCCCCCCCTCTCTCCTTCCCCTCTCTCCTTCCTTCCCCTCTCTCCTCCCCCCCTCTCTCCTCCCCCCTCCCTTCCCCTCTCTCCTTCCCCCTCTCTCCTTCCCCCCTCTCTCCTTCCTCCTTCCTTCCCTCTCCTTCCCCTCTCTCCTTCCCCCCTCTCTCCTTTCCCCCCTCTCTCCTTCCCCCCTCTCTCCTTCCCCCCTCTCCTTCCCCCTCTCTCCTTCCCCCCTCTCCTTCCCCTCCTCCTTCCCCCCTCTCTCCTTCCCCCTCTCTCCTTCCCCTCCCTCTCTCCTTCCCCCCCTCTCCTTCCCCCTCTCTCCTTCCCCCTCTCTCCTTCCCCCCTCCTCCTCCTCTCTCTCCTCCCCCTCTCTCCTTCCCCCCTCTCCTTCCCCTCTCTCCTTCCCCCCTCTCCTTCCCCCCTCTCTCCTTCCCCCCTCTCTCCTTCCCCCCTCTCTCCTTCCCCCCTCTCTCCTTCCCCCCCCTCTTCCTTCCCCCCTCTCTCCTTCCCCCCTCTCTCCTTCCCCCCTCTCCTCCTTCCCCCCTCTCTCCTTCCCCCCTCTCTCCTTCCCCCCTCTCTCCTTCCCCCCCCTCCTTCCCCCCTCTCCTCCTTCCCCCTCTCTCCTTCCCCCTCTCTCCTTCCCCCCTCTCTCCTTCCCCCCCTCTCTCCTTCCCCCTCTCTCCTTCCCCCCTCTCTCCTTCCCCCTCTCTCCTTCCCCCTCTCTCCTCCCCTCCCTCTCTCCTTCCCCCTCTCTCCTTCCCCCCTCTCTCCTTCCCCCCTCTCTCCTTCCCTCCCTCTCTCCTTCCCCCCTCTCTCCTTCCCCCCTCTCTCCCCTCCCCCCCCTCTCCTTCCCCCCCTCTCCTCCTTCCCCCTCCTCTCCTTCCCCTCCCTCTCTCCTTCCCCCCTCTCTCCTTCCCCCCTCTCTCCTTCCCCCCTCTCCTTCCCCTCTCTCCTTCCCCCCTCTCCTCCCCCCTCTCTCCTTCCCCCCTCTCTCCTTCCCCCTCTCTCCTTCCCCCCTCTCTCCTTCCCCCCTCTCTCCTTCCCCCCTCTCTCCTTCCCCCTCTCTCCTTCCCCCCTCTCTCCTTCCCCCCTCTCTCCTTCCCCCCTCTTCCTTCCCCCCTCTCTCCTTCCCCCCCCTCTTCCTTCCCCCTCTCTCCTTCCCCTCCTCCTTCCTCCTTCCCCCTCTCTCCTTCCCCCTCTTCCTTCCCCCCTTCCTTCCCCCCTCTCCCTCCTTCCCCCCTCTCTCCTTCCCCCCTCTCCTTCCCTCCCTCTCTCCTTCCCCCCTCTCTCCTTCCCCCTCTCTCTCCCCCCTCTCTTCCTTCCCCCCTCTCTCCTTCCCCCTCTTCCTTCCCTCCTCTCTCCTTCCCCCCTCTCCTCTCCCCCCTCTCTCCTCCCCCTCTCTCCTTCCCCCCTCTCTCCCCCCCTTCCTTCCCCCCTCTCTCCTTCCCCCTCTCCTCCCCTCCTTCCCCCCTCTCTCCTTCCCCTCCTCCCCCCCCCCTCCTTCCCCCCTCTCTCCTTCCCCCCTCTCCTTCCCCCCTCTCCTCCCTCTCTCCTTCCCCTCTCTCCCCCCCCTCCCTCCCCCTCCTCTCCCCCCCCTCTCCTCCTTCCCCCCTCTCTCCTTCCCCCCTCTCCTCCCCTCCCTCTCTCCTTCCCCCCTCTCTCCTTCCCCCCTCTCTCCTTCCCCCCCTCTCTCCTTCCCCCCTCTCTCCTTCCTCCCTCTCTCCTTCCCCCTCTCTCCTCCCCTCCCTCTCTCCTTCCCCCCTCTCTCCTCCCCTCCCTCTCTCCTTCCCCCCTCTCTCCTTCCTCCCTCTCTCCTTCCCCCTCTCTCCTCCCCTCCCTCTCTCCTTCCCCCCTCTCTCCTTCCCCCCCTCTCTTCCTCCTTCCCCCCTCTCTCCTTCCCCCCTCTCTCCTCTCCTCCCCCTCTCTCCTTCCCCCTCTCTCCTTCCCCCCTCTCTCCTTCCCCCTCTCTCCTTCCCCCCTCTCTCCTTCCCCCTCTCTCCTTCCCCCCTCTCTCCTTCCCCCCTCTCTCCTTCCCCCCTCTCTCCTTCCCCTCTCTCCTTCCCCCCTCTCTCCTTCCCCCCTCTCTCCTTCCCCCCCCTCTCCTTCCCCCCTCTCTCCTTCCCCCCCTCTCTCCTTCCCCCTCTCTCCTTCCCCCTCTCTCCTTCCCCCCTCTCTCCTTCCCCCTCTCTCCTTCCCCCCTCTCTCCTTCCCCCCCTCTCCTTCCTCCCTCTCCTCCTCCCTCCCTCTCTCCTTCCCCCCTCTCTCCTTCCCCCCCTCTCTCCTTCCCCCCTCTCTCCTTCCCCCCTTCCCCCCCCTCTCTCCTCCCCTCCCTCTCTCCTTCCCCCCTCTCTCCTTCCCCCCTCTCTCCTTCCCCCCTCTCTCCTTCCCCCCTTCCCCCCTCTCTCCTTCCCTCCCTCTCTCCTTCCCCCTCTCTCCTTCCCCCTCTCTCCTTCCCCCCTCTCTCCTTCCCCCCTCTCTCCTTCCCCCTCTCTCCTTCCCCCTCTCTCCTCCCCCTCTCCTTCCCCTCTCTCCTTCCCCCCTCTCTCCTTCCCCCCTCTCCTTCCCCCCTCTCTCCTTCCCCCTCTCTCCTTCCCCCCTCTCTCCTTCCCCCCTCTCTCCTTCCCCCCTCTCTCCTTCCCCCCTCTCTCCTTCCCCCCTCTCTCCTTCCCCCCTCTCTCCTTCCCCCCTCTCTCCTTCCCCCCTCTCTCCTTCCCCCTCTCTCCTTCCCCCCTCTCTCCTTCCCCCTCTCTCCTTCCCCCTCTCTCCTCCCCCCTCTCTCCTTCCCCTCTCTCCTCCCCCCTCTCTCTCTCCCCCTCTCTCCTTCTCTCTCCTCCCCCCTCTCTCCTTCTCCTCCCTCCCTCTCCTTCCCCCCTCTCCTCCCTTCCCCCCTCTCTCCTTCTCTCCCTCCCTCTCTCCTTCCCCCCTCTCCTCCCCCTTCCCCCCTCCTCCTTCCCCCCCTCTCTCCTTCCCCCCCCTCTCTCCTTCCCCCCTCTCTCCTTCCCCCCTCTCTCCTTCCCCCCTCTCTCCTTCCCCCTCTCTCCTTCCCCCCTCTCTCCTTCCCCCCTCTCTCCTCCCCTCCCTCTCTCCTTCCCCCCCTCTCTCCTTCCCCCTCTCTCCTTCCCCCCCTCTCTCCTTCCCCCCTCTCTCCTTCCCCCCTCTCTCCTTCCCCCCTCTCTCCTTCCCCCCTCTCTCCTTCCCCCCTCTCTCCTTCCCCCTCTCTCCTTCCCCCCCTCTCCTCCCCTCCCTCTCTCCTCCCCTCCCTCTCTCCTCCCCTCCCTCTCTCCTTCCCCCCTCTCTCCTTCCCCCTCTCTCCTTCCCTCCCTCTCTCCTTCCCCCCTCTCTCCTTCCCCCCCTCTCCTTCCCCCCCTCTTCCCCCCCTTCCTTCCCCCCTCTCTCCCCCCCCTCCCTCTCCCTTCCCCCCTCTCCTTCCCCCCTCTCTCCTTCTCTCTCCTTCCCCCCTCCTTCCCCCCTCTCTCCTTCCCCCTCTCTCCTTCCCCCTCTCTCCTTCCCCCCTCTCTCCTTCCCCCTCTCTCCTTCCCCCCTCTCTCCTTCCCCCCTCTCTCCTTCCCCCCTCTCTCCTTCCCCCTCTCTCCTTCCCCCCTCTCTCCTTCCCCCTCTCTCCTCCCCCCCCTCTCTCTCCTTCCCCCTCTCTCCTTCCCCCTCTCTCCTCCCCCCCTCTCTCCTTCCCCCTCTCTCCTCTCCCCTCTGTCTCTCCTCCCCTCTCTCTCTCCTCCCCTCCCTCTCTCCTTCCCCCTCTCTCCTTCCCCCTCCGTCCTCCCCTCCCTCTCTCCTTCCCCCCTCTCTCCTCCCCCCCTCTCTCCTTCCCCCTCTCCTCCCTTCCCCCTCTCCTCCCCTCCCCCTCTCCTCCCCTCCCTCTCTCCTTCCCCCCTCTCTCTTTCCTCTCACCCCACTGCTCCCTAACCTGCGGCCTGCTCTTTCCCCAGGTAAGCACGCCATGCCCGACCTCATCCACAACCTGCCTCCGGCCTCGCAGGGGGACCCGGGCCGAGATCTGTCCGAAGACGCGGTGGTCTCCATCCTGCAGACCATCAACGAGCTGCTGGTGGACAACGTGGAGGCCGCCCGCAGGCTGGTGGAGAACCAGGGGGTGGAGAGACTGGTCGGCATCAACCGGACGGGGTAAGGGTAGTCCCTGACTCATACTGTCTGCACTCCCAAAGGGAACCAACTCCTTCCCATTCACTACCACCATCCACACTCCCAGTGGAACCTTTGCCTTCCCATTCCCTTCCACCACAAGCAGGCCCAATGGGACACAACCCTTCCCATTCATCCCAACAGGACCCAACCCTTCCCATTCACTCCCAATGGGACCCCTCCCCTTCCCATTCACTCCCAATGGGACCCACCACTTCCCAATCACTCCCAATGGGACTCACCACTTCCCGATCACTCCCAATGGGACCCACCCCTTCCCATTCACTCCCAATGGGACCCAACCCTTCCCATTCACTCCCAATGGGACCCCTCCCCTTCCCATTCACTCCCAATGGGACCCAACCCTTCCCATTCACTCCCAATGGGACCCCTCCCCTTCCCATTCACTCCCAATGGGACCCACCACTTCCCGATCACTCCCAATGGGACCCCACCCCTTCCCATTCATCCCAATGGGACCCACCCCTTCCCATTCACTCCCAATGGGACCCCTCCCCTTCCCGTTCACTCCCAATGGGACCCACCCCTTCCCATTCACTCCCAATGGGACCCAATCCTTCCCGTTCACTCCCAACGGGACCCCTCCCCTTCCCGTTCACTCCCAATGGGACCCCTCCCCTTCCCATTCACTCCCAATGGAACCCAATCCTTCCCGTTCACTCCCAATGGGACCCAATCCTTCCCGTTCACTCCCAATGGGACCCAACCCTTCCCGATCACTCCCAATGGGACCCCACCCCTTCCCATTCATCCCAATGGGACCCCACCCCTTCCCATTCATCCCAATGGGACCCACCCCTTCCCATTCACTCCCAATGGGACCCCTCCCCTTCCCGTTCACTCCCAATGGGACCCACCCCTTCCCATTCACTCCCAATGGGACCCAATCCTTCCCGTTCACTCCCAATGGGACCCAACCCTTCCCGTTCACTCCCAATGGGACCCCTCCCCTTCCCATTCATCCCAATGGGACCCAATCCTTCCCGTTCACTCCCAATGGGACCCAACCCTTCCCGTTCACTCCCAATGGGACCCAATCCTTCCCATTCACTCCCAATGGGACCCACCTCTTCCCATTCACTCCCAATGGGACCCACCCCTTCCCATTCACTCCCAGTGGGACCCAATCCTTCCCATTCACTCCCAATGGGACCCCTCCCCTTCCCGTTCACTCCCAATGGGACCCCACCCCTTCCCATTCACTCCCAATGGGACCCAACCCTTCCCATTCACTCCCAATGGGACCCACCACTTCCCGATCACTCCCAATGGGACCCACCCCTTCCCATTCACTCCCAATGGGACCCAACCCTTCCCATTCACTCCCAATGGGACCCCTCCCCTTCCCATTCACTCCCAATGGGACCCCTCCCCTTCCCATTCACTCCCAATGGGACCCACCACTTCCCGATCACTCCCAATGGGACCCACCACTTCCCGATCACTCCCAATGGGACCCCACCCCTTCCCATTCATCCCAATGGGACCCACCCCTTCCCATTCACTCCCAATGGGACCCCTCCCATTCCCGTTCACTCCCAATGGGACCCACCCCTTCCCATTCACTCCCAATGGGACCCAATCCTTCCCGTTCACTCCCAAACGGGACCCCTCCCCTTCCCGTTCACTCCCAATGGGACCCCTCCCCTTCCCATTCACTCCCAATGGAACCCAATCCTTCCCGTTCACTCCCAATGGGACCCAATCCTTCCCGTTCACTCCCAATGGGACCCAACCCTTCCCGTTCACTCCCAATGGGACCCCTCCCCTTCCCGTTCACTCCCAATGGGACCCCTCCCCTTCCCGTTCACTCCCAATGGGACCCCTCCCCTTCCCATTCACTCCCAATGGGACCCCTCCCCTTCCCATTCACTCCCAATGGGACCCACCACTTCCCGATCACTCCCAATGGGACCCCACCCCTTCCCATTCATCCCAATGGGACCCCACCCCTTCCCATTCATCCCAATGGGACCCACCCCTTCCCATTCACTCCCAATGGGACCCCTCCCCTTCCCGTTCACTCCCAATGGGACCCACCCCTTCCCATTCACTCCCAATGGGACCCAATCCTTCCCGTTCACTCCCAATGGGACCCAACCCTTCCCGTTCACTCCCAATGGGACCCCTCCCCTTCCCATTCATCCCAATGGGACCCAATCCTTCCCGTTCACTCCCAATGGGACCCAACCCTTCCCGTTCACTCCCAATGGGACCCACCCCTTCCCATTCACTCCCAATGGGACCCACCCCTTCCCATTCACTCCCAATGGGACCCACCCCTTCCCATTCACTCCCAATGGGACCCAATCCTTCCCATTCACTCCCAATGGGACCCCTCCCCTTCCCGTTCACTCCCAATGGGACCCCACCCCTTCCCATTCACTCCCAATGGGACCCAACCCTTCCCATTCACTCCCAATGGGACCCAACCCTTCCCATTCACTCCCAATGGGACCCCTTCCCTTCCCATTCACTCCCAATGGGACCCACCACTTCCCGATCACTCCCAATGGGACCCACCACTTCCCGATCACTCCCAATGGGACTCAACCCTTCCCATTCACTCCCACCGTCCGCACTCCCAAAGTTCTTCCATCCCATTCCGTATATCCCCTCCCGCTCTCCTGACCCGGCTGTGGGATCTTCCTGCCCCAGGACTCGGTCGGAGCGGGAGGTGAAGGCGGCCAGTGCAGTTCTGCAGACCCTCTGGAGCCACCGGGAGCTTCGGAAACCACTGGAGAAGGACGGCTGGAAGAAGGCGGACTTCCAGGTGAGGGGGGGTGGTGGTTGGTGCAGGGAGGCCTTTCTCCCGTTCGGGGGAACACTCGACCGGTCGGGGGCCCTCGAGAGGGATGGGAGTAGTTACCGACCAAGTGAAGCGCACGTCGCTGTGAGAGGAGATCGACCGCAAGGGTCGGGGGACTGAGACTTTTGTGGGGAGTTCAGCTTCATGTAGATGATGCGTTCAGTCGAGATGGGGCCGTTGACAGAGAAGGGTTGAGGGGCTGAGAACGTTTGAGTCCGGACGGTGTACGGACTGTGAGATACGGAGGGTGAGGGAGACGGGAACGTTCGAGGCTGGACGGTGTACGGAGGGTGAGGGAGAC
>NW_026948190.1:5000-85000 GCF_963921235.1 Mobula hypostoma | reverse complement strand
CAACTTAACCGTTTAATATGTACAAATACCGGAATATATATATATGGAGAGAGAGGGGGGGTGGGGGGAGATGGAGGGGGGGTGGGGGGCGGAGAGAGGGTGAGTACCCCACCCCACTCCTCGTCGCCATCTCCCCTCGCTGTCCAGCGTGACCCCTGACCTCTGGTCGCTCCCCTCACCCCCCAACCGAATCCCGCCTCCACTCCCCGCTCCCCGCGCTTCATCCCTCCCCCTGTGTCTCCTCCCCCCACCCCACCCACCGTCCCTCCTCGCTGGTGGGGGGGGTGGACGAGCGAGCTGGGTTGGGGAAGGGAGGGGGGAGTTGCGGGGGTTTTTTTTTTCGATCTTTAGCGGGGAACGCTCCGGCCGAGGGGTGGGGTGGGGGAAGGCGTTGCTGTGGGAGGGGGTGAGATTAGGGGGTGACGGCCAGAGTGGGATAGCCCCCCCTTCTCCCTCTCCCCCCTCGTAGCCAAAGGTGCCTCTTGTCTACTCCCCCCCAGCTCCTGCTGAAACCCTCTTCCCGCTCCCTCCAGGATCGCTTATTCCCCTCCCCCCCCCGCCCAGGCTTATTAAAATTCCTTTACTTTTGTATGAGAAGAAATCAGTCAATTCAATTAAAAACCTCTGTGATTTTTTTTTAAATAAAGAAAGAATATAATAAAGGCTTTATTCTGCAGTTCGTTCTGAGGTGTGAGTCTTGACTTTTCCTTTCCCCCTTCTTTCTCCCTTTCCAGTTGGCGCAGTTCCCGGGGGGAGGGGGAGCGATCTGGGGGTCTGAGCGGGGGCGGGCGGGTCCGATTTAAACTCGGTCTCACCCCGCGTGCGGTCCGTGCGCCTCCGATCTCTGTACCCGTTCCCTCTGGGCGCTGTTGTCGTGCCGGGATCTGTGTGGACAGTTAAAAAGAAGACCGCGAGACACTGAACTGAGCTATCATATCTGCCACCCACCCCCCCCCACCATAAACAAAAAATGCTTGTCCCAACGGGACGACGTCTCCAGCTCAGATCCCACCGGCGAGCACATCTTCCCCTCCCCTCCACTCTCTGCTTTCCGCTCCCTTCTCCGCTCGACCCTTCCCACCGATCTCCCTCCCGGCTCTTACCCTCGCAAGCGGAACGAGCGCCACACCCCCTCCCTCGCCACCATTCGGGGCCCCAACACTCCCTCCAGGTGAGGCGACACTTGACCTGTGAGTCTGCTCGGGGTCACGCACCGCGTCCGGTGCTCCCGGCGCGGCCTCCGGTGTATCGGTGAGCCCCGACGTGGATCGGGAGACCGCTTCGCCGAGCGTCTGCGCTCCGCCCGCCAAAACTAGCGGGATCTCCCAGCGGCCGCCCATTTTAATTCCACCTCCCATTCTGACATGTCAGTCCACGGCCACCTCCTCTGTCGCGATGAGGCCACACTCAGACTGAAGTAGTGAACGCAAACACGAGGAATTCTGCAGAGGCTGGAAATTCAAGCAACACACATCAAAGTTGCTGGTGAACGCAGCAGGCCGGGCAGCATCTCTAGGAAGAGGTACAGTCGACGATTCAGGCCGAGACCCTTCGTCAGGACTAACTGAAGAAAGAGTTAGTAAGAGAGTTGAAAGTGGGAGGGGGAGGGAGAGATCCAAAATGATAGGAGAAGACAGGAGGGGGAGGGATGGAGCCAAGAGCTGGACAGGTGATAGGCAAAAGGGATACGAGAGGATCATAGGACAGGAGGTCCGGGAAGAAAGACAAGGGGGAGGGGGGAACCCAGAGGATGGGCAAGAGGTATAGTCAGAGGGACAGACGGAGAAAAAGGAGAGTGAGAGAAAGAATGTGTGTATAAAAATAAATAACAGCCGGAGTACGAGGGGGAGGTGGGGCCTTAGCGGAAGTTAGAGAAGTCGATGTTCATGCCATCAGGTTGGAGGCTACCCAGACGGAATATAAGGTGTTGTTCCTCCAACCTGAGAGTGGCTTCATCTTTACAGTAGAGGAGGCCGTGGATAGACATGTCAGAATGGGAATGGGATGTGGAATTAAAATGTGTGGCCACTGGGAGATCCTGCTTTCTCTGGCGGACAGAGCGTAGGTGTTCAGCAAAGCGGTCTCCCAGTCTGCGTCAGGTCTCGCCAATATATAGAAGGCCACATCGGGAGCACCGGACGCAGTATATCACCCCAGTCGACTCACAGGTGAAGTGTCGCCCCACCTGGAAGGACTGTCTGGGGCCCTGAATGGTGGTAAGGGAGGAAGTGTAAGGGCATGTATAGCACTTGTTCCGCTTGCAGGGGTAAGTGCCGGGAGGGAGATCAGTGGGGAGGGATGGGGGGGGGACGAATGGACAAGGGAGTTGTGTAGGTACATCTTCCGAGACCCTTCGTCAGGACTAACTGAAGGAAGAGTTAGTAAGAGATTTGAAAGTGGGAGGGGGAGGGAGAGATCCGAAATGATAGGAGAAGACAGGAGGGGGAGGGATGGAGCCAAGAGCTGGACAGGTGATAGGCAAAAGGGATACGAGAGGATCAGTGCCTTGTATGCCATATAGGTAGCCTCCGACCTGATGGCATGGACATCGACTTCTCTAACCTTCGCCAAAGCCCCCTCCCCACCCTTCCCCATTCTCATTTCCCTCTATCACCTTCTCTCCTGCCTGCCCATCGCCTCCCTCTGGTGAACCTCTGCCCTTCCCTTTCTCCCGCGGCCTTCTGTCCTCTCCCCCCTTCTCCAGCCCCGTATCTCGTTCACCCATCAGCCTCCCGGCTCCCCTATCAGGCAAGTCAAGTCAAGTCACTTTTTATTGTCATTTCGACCATAACTGCTGGTACAGTACACAGTAAAAACGAGACAACGTTTCTCAGGACCATGGTGCTACATGAACAATACAAAAACTGCACTGAACTACGTAAAACAACACAAAAATTACACTAGACTACAGACCTACCCAGGACTGCATAAAGTTCACAAAACAGTGCAGGCATTACAATAAATAATAAACAAGACAACGGGCACAGTAGAGGGCAGTAGGTTGGTCGTCCGATGACTTGGGGGGAAAAACTGTTCCATAAATAAACAGCTGAACAGCGGCGTCTGGGATCACGTCCGTTTCCGTACTCCCGCCGAGTATTTTGTTGGAGTCGGACGCAGTCCAATTTAGTGCCCATTGGAGAATGGGGAGAGCCATTCGGCCGGGGATTGCTTTTTTTCCTGGCACGGACTCCTGCCCGCCCGCCCCGCACACCGCTCACGACGCCCCCCCCCTCCACCTCCGGCCGCCAGCAATCAGGCGACTCCGAGGACTGCGGGCCCGATCCCCTCGGCGAGCCGACGCCGCGCAGTTTAACCCGCAGATCTTCACGAAGGTTTGTTTTGGGGCGATGGCCGTATTGTAGCAGGATCCGGCGATGGTAGATGGTCGCTCTGCCCCAAACCCTAATTGCGCCTTAAAATTAAATTAAAGTAGCACCAGCTCCGAAAGGCCACCTGCTGGAAATTCAAGCAACACACATCAAAGTTGCTGGTGAACGCAGCAGGCCAGGCAGCATCTCTAGGAAGAGATACAGTCGACGTTTCAGGCCGAGACCCTTCGTCAGGACTAACTGAAGGAACTTCTGTCCTCTCCTGTCGGACTTCTCCAGCCCCGTATCTCGTTCACCCGTCAACTTCCCAGCTCTTTACTCCGTCCCTCCCACTCCCGGTCTCACCCGTCACCTGGTGAATCCCTCTCCCTCCCCCTTCACCTTTCAAATCCGCTCCTCACCCTTCTCTCTCCAGTCCTGCTGAAGGGTGTCGGCCTGAAACCTCGACCGTACTTTCCGTTTTCCCCTTAGGTGCTGCCTGGCCTGCTGAGTTCCTCCAGCACTGTGTGTGTGTTGCTCACATTTCCAGCATCTACAGATCCCCTCTCGTTCGTGCTTGTGCCGAAGGATCATTTTACTACCAAAGTACGCACGCAGGGTCTAATTCCAAGACTCGTCTCCCCCAGAATCATGGGGGTTGTTGAAACTTGAAAGATCCAACCCCCCTCCCTCGCACACAAAAGCTGACTGGTCCTCCCGGGGGACACGGCAGCTGAAACACCAGACCCCAAAGCGAAAAAAGAAACGGCGACTAGAACATCAAACGCCCAACCCCTCCCTCGCCCCCAAGAAAGTAACATCTTGCACACAACAGTCCCCCCCCCACCCCCAAGCCAATCAGCTAGAACAAAGAAAACACGGGGGAACTGAAGGGGGGGGGGCATTAGAAACGACAGACCACACCGATGATCACGTATGTCTGGGAATTTAGAAAATATCCTCCGTCAGACCCCAAACTCCTTTGACCTTTCCGACCCCCCGACTTTTCTGAAAAGTCTGCCCTCTGAGGATCTGTTCTGGGCCCAGCCCATTGAGGGGATGACAAAGGAGGCCCCTAAATTTCACAAGGAGTCTGAGGAGATTCAGTTTGTCAATTAAAACACTCGGAAAACTTCTACTGATGTACCGTGGAGGGCATTCTGACAGGCTGCATCACCGTCTGGTATTGGGGGAGAGAGGGGTAATGCACAGGATCGAAATAAGTTGTAGAAACTTGTAAAGTTAATCAGCTCCATCTTGGGTCCCGGCCTCCGCGGGGTCCAGGACATCGTCAGGGAGCGGTGTCTCAGGAAGGCGGTGTTCGTCATTAAGGACCCCCACCACCCAGGACGTGCCTCTTCTCACTGTTACCGTCAGGTAGGAGGTACAGAAGCCTGAAGGCACACACTCAGCGATTCAGGAACAGCTTCTTCCCCTCTACCGTCCAATTCCTGAATCGACCTCACAACTTTTTTAACATCTGCATTTTTTTTGCACGACTAACTTTAATTCAACTATTTAAATTAACCTCTTTGTTTTATCTATTTTTTGCACGACTTATTAAACCTTTTTAAAAGTTTAAAGATTCGTTTATTGTCAAAGTCGATATCCAGGTACAACTCTGGTAATTGCCTTCTCCAGGTAGCCACGAATCAGAGAAAGGACGTGAAAGTCATTCGGAGAGAAACGTCAAAGCTCCACGCAAAAACGGAAAACGAATATCGATACCCCCCCCCCACCACCCAGCAAAAAAAGGCGACCTCACTCGAAACCGGAATGGAAACATTGATCCCAATTTCCATCCCCTGCCCCCACGCAAAACAGGAATGGGAAAATCGATCACAAACCCCCTCCCCTCCCACTCCCCCTCACACAAAACCGGAATGGGAACATCGATCACAAACCCCCTCCCCCCAACACACAAAACCGGAATGGGAACATTGATCACAAGCCCCCTGACCCCTTCCCCACACACAAAACCAGAATGGGAATTCTGATCACAAACCCCCTCCCCCCTCACACAAAACCGGAACGGGAATATCGATCACAAGCCCCCTGACCCCTCCCCCACACACAAAACCAGAATGGGAATATCGATCACAAACCCCCTGCCCTCCCACCTCACACAAAACCGGAATGGGAATATCGATCACAAAACCCCCTCCTTCGCTCCCTCATGACTAGCTGGAGAAGACAAATCTCAGAGTTGTACCCTGCATGCACACTGCGGTAATGAGGTAGAAATTCCTGGCATAATTTACACGTTACTATTTAATTATTTATGGTGCAACTGTAACGAAAACCAATTTCCCTCAGGATCAATAAAGTATGACTACGAAACATATAAAGTTATGAATGGGACGGATAAGATAAAGTCAGGAAAAAGTTGTTTGCAATGGTAGGTGAGACTAGAATGAGGGAACATAGACTCAAGATTCAGGGGAGTAGATTACGGATGGAGATGAGGAGGAACTGCTTTTCCCAGAGGGTGGTGAATCTGTGGAATTCTCTGCCCAATGAAGCCGTGGAAGCTACCTCAGTAAATGTATAGATTTTTGCACAGTAGGGGAATTAAGGGTTATGGGGAAAGGGCAGGTAGATGGTGCTAAGTTTACGGACAGATCAGCCATGATCTTATTAAATGGCGGGGCAGTCTGGATGGGCCGGGTGGCCTACTCCTGCTCCTAATTCTTATGTTCTTATGATATCGCAGAAAGAGAGGGACAGCACACAAGAAACCTACCCACACGCAGAATAAGGGTCAAAAGCTACTGAGGGAAAATGCAGTGCAGGTCAACGATAATGTGCCAGATCGTAACGAGGTGGATTTGCGAGGCCCGGAATCTGCCTCTTCGTTCAGGAGGGAGGAGCTTGGCGAGGTTTGGAGCCGAGTCCGCGGCCTGGGCAGCCCTCAATCCTCCTCTCCGGTCGAGGCGTCTGGCAAGGCCGAAGTCGACGACGCGGATGGGCGGGTCTTCGGGCGGCCTTCCCCTCCCTCTCGCCGGAGGCTGTGGGAGGAGAGAGCAGGATTGATCAGAGAGGCCGGGGACCCATTTTGGGGCGGACTTTGAGGTTCACGTTGCCTGTGTTTCTGGAGTCCGTTCGCTCGTTCTCTCGCTGTCTCTGAGCGGTTTGATCGGGGCGGTCGATGACCGGGGTGGAGGTGCTTCAGCGAAGCTTTTGATTAGCCGGCAGTGGTTTAGTAGCACGGTACTGAACTGAGCAAATATTCCTGGTTTGGTGTTCGAAATTCCGCCTGACGTTCGCGCGATCTTGGCTGTTTGTGCAATTTGTTTTTTTTCCCCCCGAGCGCTGGGTGTTGGTGACTTCTTGAACGGGTTCCCTGGCGTTTCTTTGCTTCAGTTGGACGGATCCCGGAGTTGCAAAGCACGCATACTTTGAACATACGTGAACTTTGAATCTTTGATAACGGGTCGAAGCTGTCCTCTCTTGCTTTTGCGTCTCCTGCTCGGTGGGAGAGGGGAGAAGAGGGAACATCTGGAGTGGGTGGGACCCCTGATCATGCTGGCTGTCTCCCTTTCTCCCTCTATCTCTCTCCTCTCTCCCTTCCTCCCCTCTCTCCCTCTATTCTTCCCTCTCCCTCTATCCCTCCCTCCCCCTCTTCCCTCCTACTCCCTCTCCCTTCCTCCCACTCTCCCTCCTTCCCTCTCTCCCCCTCACCCATCTCCCCTTCACCTCTCTCTCTCCCTTCCTCTCTATCTCCCTCCCTCTCTCCCTCTCCTCCCTATCTTTCTCCCTCCCTCTTTCTCTCTCCCTCCCGCTCTCCCACTATCTCCCTCTTCCTCCCTCTCTCTCCCTCCATCTCTCTCTCCCTGCCCCTCTCTCCCTCCCTCTCTGTCTCCCTCCCTCTCTCCCTCCCCCCCTCTCTCTCTCCCTCACTCCCAGACGCAGACTAAGGGGGTAAAAGCTGCCGAGAGAAAATGCAGTGCAGGTCAACGATACTGTGCGAGATCGTAACGAGGTGCATTTACGAGGTGGATTTGGGTGTGGGTAGGCTTTTTTTTAAATATGGGTTATTTTGGGTTTCTTTGCCCCGTTTTTTTTTTGCCTGTTTGGAGACGAACCCCAAGACCGTATGACACGTACACACTTCGATAATTAACGTCAGGAAGCAGAGGGCACCGGTTTACGGTTCGGGTGGGGGGGAGAGGGAGAGATTTAACAGGGACCCGAGGGGGGAGGGGCAAGTTTTTCGCCCGGTCGGGATGTCTGTACAGGAAACGGCCAGAGGAGGTAGGTGGGCTTTTTAAAGTAACATTTTAAAGAACCCTGGGCAAAGGGGGACTGGCCCGGATGGAGATCCCGGTTGGCCACGACCACCCATCGTTACGCACCAAGGGGCCGCCGTTCAGGGACGGGGCCCTCTGCCTAGGCTCAGGGCGGTGGTCCGGGGGTGGGGCCAAGCAGCAAGAGAGATGAGAGGGAGGCCGCGGCCAGATCCAGCCCGGGCCAGGGTCAGAGGACCCCAGCACATCTCCTGGAGAGACAGCTCCAGTCTGCGAACACACATTCCTATATATATATAAAACAAATATTGACCAATCAGAACACAGGGCCAATTCAAACCAGCCAATCAGGAACAGGCGGTTCAGACCCACCCAATCAGGATCGAGCATTAGGCCCCGCCCACACCCAGCTCACTTGAGAGGGTATATAAAGAGGATTCCTCCAGGGGGACGGGTCATTTGACTAACCTGTGCCTGAGGGGGCCCGTTGGATTTACCGCCGAGGCGAGCATCTGCAAGTACGTGGCTGCTGAAGGCTGATCTATACCTCTGCGTAGGCTCTATGCCATAGCATATGCTGTAGCCTATACGCCATCTGCCACTTCTTTGCCCAATCTCCTAATCTGTCTCAGTCCTTCTGTCGCCTCTCTACTTCCTCAAAACTACCCACCCCTCCACCTATCTTTGTACCGTCTGCAAACTTTGCAACAACGCCATCAATTCCAGCATCAAAGTCATTGACATATAACATAAAAACAGTGCACTCTTGTCCACCTTTATCAAGTCTGGGGGGGTGGGATGGGGGCTCAAGGAGATACTGCTTTTCCCAGAGTCTGCTCAGGCCCACCCTGAATCTGCTCAGGGACGCAGTGAAGGTGACCTCAAGAAATATATTGAAGACACAGTTAAGGCTGATTTATACTTGTGCGTAATAGCTTACGCCGTAGCCTACGCAAGTGGCCTACGCCGTTGTGAGCATTTATACTCGTGTGTTGGTGTGTCCGCATCGCTCTGCAATTCACCTCCAAAACGCTAGTTGGCGGTGGGGTTTCTGCGCCACTGTGTTGAGTTTCTTCGTGTACTTCAAACAACGGCGACCGAAACCGAGCGCGTCACGTTGGGAGTTGGAGCTAATACATGTTGAACAAGAGTTACTTTTATTGAAATTACTGCGGTGCAGAAAAGAGAGAAGACGCCGGAGGGGATGATGTGTGCGACTGTCGAACGGACTGAAACCGAAGGAGGGTGAATTTTCTGTGCTTGTCCGGCCACTGAGAGACACGGACGAGGAAGTACATCTCAAGTATTTTCGGACGCCGGCAGGTAGATTTGACGATGCGGTTCGCCGACTCCAACCGTCTATTTCGCATCAGTGTACGGACCAATCACAGTTGTCGTGGTCCGCCTCGCCGCCACGCGTAGTTACATTTTTGGGGGAGGCGCGCGTCAGGCTACGCCGTACCTACAGCGTAGATTCAACGCAGAGGTATAAGTTGGCCTTAAGACCAAAGGAAGACACGGGAAGGGCCCGACGTCAACCAGAAGCCCCCACGGCGGATTTTGTTGGCAAACACAAGATGGCGGCTGTCGGCCAATGGGGCAGGCACTCAGGATTGGGAGCGCCCTCCCCCCTTTCCCGCCACTCCACCCCCCACTCCACCGGCGAAGTGCTGAGGAGTGAGGCTGTGGGGAGGAGAGGGTGTTTCGGCCGGAATCCACGGGCGGGGAGTCAATGTTGACCAGATGTCACTGGTCCACACAAGATGGCCGCCGCTGGAGGAGGCTCAGGGAGTGCCCGTCTCCTGCAGATCTCCGGGGGGGGGCGGGGGGAGGGCGGGGATTGAACAACAACACCCCCACCCCAGTGCTCTCGGGACATCGTTGCGGGTGGGGAGGGCGGACGGGGAAGTCGGGAGCCACTCGCTCTCCTCCTTGTACATCTTAAGGGCGTTGGGCAGACCAACACAAGGTACACTACTGCCGCCTACTGATGGGAGTGTGGAACAGACGCGAGCAAGTTCAGTGAGTCTCTCCATTGCCCGGGGTCGATGGTGGATATCGTCTCCTGGCTGTTGTACTCTAGCCAGGGCAGTAGTACACACACTTTAATCCCCCCCAACCAATAAAAAAGACCTGCAACATCAAAAAAAAGTCCAATGGTATCCAGAAAGTCAAACGCACTCTTATGCACGTTACGATTCAAGATCCACTTACGATCAAAGAATGTACAAATTATTACAAGCTTGGGGTTTGCTTGCTTGCAGGCAGCCTGAAATGAAAGGTCTCAAAGTTACATTTAATGTCAGTGAAGTGTATACAATATACATCCTGAAATGCCTTTTCTTCGCGAAAATCCACGAAAACAGAGGAGTGCCCCCAAAGAATGCTACTACTACTATTACGTCGAACTCAGGCCTAGGGGGCCGGCGTCGGGCACGATGACGGACTCTCCACTTCTCCCTCTCCCTCATCAGTGTGTTCAGTTCATCTACATTAGCCGCGCCGCTGTCTTCCAGGAGCGTGTTGACCATAGTCTTGGGAGGGCGCCCAGGGTTCATCCTCCTGTGCTTGGGCTCCCATATGATGACCGGACTGGCAGGTACCTCGGGGTGGTGTAGACAGTGCCCCCCCCCCCCCCGGCTAGTTGCAGACTTCTCGCCTCGATTTTAGTGGTGAGCATCGGTAGGTCGTCGTAGAGCAAAGAGGTCCTTCTGCAGCTGTACAGGGCCCTGGGGAGACCACACCTGGAGTATTGTGTACAGTTTTGGTCTCCAAATTTGAGGTAGGACATTCTTGCTATTGAGGGAGTACAGTGTAGGTTCACGAGGTTAATTCCCGGGATGGGGGGACTGTCATATGTCGAAAGATTGGAGCGACTGGGCTTGTATACTCTGGAATTTAGAAGGCTGAGAGGGGATCTGATTGAAACATATAAGATTATTAAGGGATTGGACACACTGGAGGCAGGAAACATGTTCCCGCTGATGGGTGAGTCCAGAACCAGAGGCCACAGTTTAAGAATAAGGGGCAGGCCATTTAGAACGGAGTTGGGGAAAAACTTTATCACCCAGAGAGTGGTGGATATATGGAATGCTCTGCCCCAGAAGGCTGTGGAGGCCAAGTCTCTGGATGCTTTCAAGAAAGAGTTGGATAGAGCTCTTAAAGATAGAGGAATCAAAGGTTATGGGGAGAAGGCAGGAACTGGATACTGATTGTGGATGATCAGTCATGATCACAGTGAATGGCGGTGCTGGCTCGAAGGGCCGAATGGCCTACCCCTGCACCTATTGTCTATTGTCTATTGTTATAGAGCTCGATGTTCATCATGTGCTGTTGCCAGCTCACGTCAAGAGCCACCCGGAGCATTCGTGTATAGCAACCATCTGGAGATTTTCGCATCGTCTCGGTGAGTGTCCACGTCTCGCATCCGTACGTGAGAATGGACTCTACGACTGCTATGAAAATCCTCTTTTTAAACCCTCTGATCTGGTTCGACTCCAGATTTCCTTCATGTCGTTCATAGCCCTTCCGTATCTTTATGTCCTTCTCCGAACTCATCGTTCTCGACCCGAGGTACTTGCAGTCAGAGACTTTCTTAATGGTATCGTTCTCTACGGTCTTGAGAGTACCTTCGTCGCAGTTAAAGGCCGTGTGCGCTGTCTTCTCAGCGTTCAGGTGAAGTCCAACTTTACTGCACTCAGTTTCCACTTTTGTCAGTAGCTGCTGTGCTTCCATCTGGGCAGAGAGCAGATGGAGGAAGAGTGAACGACAGTCAAACGTAAGAACCCCAAAGCCCCCTCCTGCGCGTAAGTGGCAGCGAGCAACGATTCCCCTCCCCCACACCGGCAAAAAAAAAATTGGCACCCACAACCGAGCACTCAAGTGTGAGCAAAGCATCAAAAAAGACACAGACGCACAGTTGCCCCAAAGACTTCACATTTCACCCGGCATTTGACACACTTTCTACTTTACTTTATACTTTATTGTCGCCAAACAATTGATACTAGAGCGTACAATCATCACAGCGATATTTGATTCTGCGCTTCCCGCTCCCTGGAGTACAAATCAATAGTAAATATTACAAATTTAAATTATAAATCATAAATAGGAAATAGAAAAATGGGAAGTAAGGTAGTGCGAAAAAACCCGACAGGCAGGTCCGGATATTTGGAGGGTTCCGCCCAGATCCGGGTCAGGATCTGTTCAGCAGTCTTATCACAGCTGGAAAGAAGCTGTTCCCAAATCTGGCCATACGAGTCTTCAAGCTCCTGAGCCTTCTCCCGGAGGGAAGAGGGACGAAAAGTTTTTGGCTGGGTGGGTCGTATTCTTGATTATCCTGGCAGCACTGCTCCGACAGCGTGCGGTGTAAAGTGAGTCCAAGGACAGGAGATTGGTTTGTGTGATGTGCTGCGCCGTGTTCACGATCTTCTGCAGCTTCTTCCGGTCTTGGACAGGACAACTTCCATACCAGGTTGTGATGCACCCCAGAAGAATGCTTTCTACGGTGCAGCTATGAAAATTAGTGAGGGTTTTAGGGGACAGGCCAAATTTCTTCATACCACAGGCTCTCTCTCTCCCCCTAATAAGGGAGAAAGAGCAGTCTCCATTTCACAGTGAGAGGGGAGACATAACAATCAACTCGTTGATTTACGACGTTAAAGCTCCGTCGCGTCGCTTTTTCCGAGCTCTGTGCCCAAAGATCTTGGGTTCCTGGGCACACAGCCTGAGATCTCCCATCTCCCACGACACACCGGTCTCCCGCCTGGACACCGACCTCCGATCTCCACCCCCGTCTCCTGAGCCACGAGGTCTCAGCCCAACGAAGGCGAGCGGAGCTCTTTGGCTGAGCCTCTGGCGTGCCAAACAACGGCCAGTTGTGAAACCCCGAGAGCAGGTCCCATTCCCACAAAGAACGGACGTCAGTGTGTAACTCCAGGTCAGGGTCTTCAAAAGGACCCTGAAAGGGGAAAAACAGAGATATTAAAGATAGAAATAGAGCTGTTTCCGAAGATGCAGGCAAAGGAGTCACCGTTAGGCGCCATTAACCCTCCTAAGCTCCGCCTTCTACCAAATAATCCAATTAAGAGAAAAGAATGGAATTAAAAAAAGATCAACACCCAACACGCATGAGGGAAAAAAAAAACAAATCACGCAAACAACTGAAGCAGACGACAGCGCTCTGAACCAAAATGGAGTCTCAGATCCGAGCCCCGGACCAGGCCTGAAGCCTCGGTTGTCAGTTTACCATATTAGCACGGCAGCCGGGGCAGTCTTCGTAGCCTCAGCGCTGCAGGAGAGAGGAATGTGCACCGTGGAGAGCCAGTGAAAACAGACCTCCCCCCTGCCCCGACCTGCCTTTTCAGTCCATCTCGGCCGGTGTTGCGGGCGCCGGAATGCCACCTTCAACGGTTCCCCCGGCAACCCAGCTTGGCTCGTCCTCCGGACTCGGCATCGCCCCCTCCACTGTCCGTGGCGACAACCTGACACAATTCACCACGGAGGGGGTAGCTTTAGTGATGTTTTCCGTAGGAGTCCTTCGCTCTTTGACGACCTGGGGTGGGGGGCGCGATTTGTCACGCACGTCCGGTCAGTGGCGCCATCCAAACCGGATCTTCCGATGGCCGTGATATCCATGCAAACTTTCCATTGTCAAACTGTGTCTGTCCCAAGGATCCCAGCCTAGCCATTAGAGCGTCTCCCGTGCGCCTCACAGGAACAGCATTCCAACAACCCACGCTGCACCGTTTCTTGACAAGCGCGCTCCCGATGGGACGCCCCGGTCCCTGGGCCGCGTAGGTCCAGGGAAGGCGACCTCCGCGGATCCTCCCGTGAATGCGAACTTAACTTCGTTTCACTTCTCAAGCGGTGCGCGGGCACGCGTGACGCGGTGGCGGGATGACGCGGGCCGTTTACGTACTTTTGCACGTGACCTGTGAAACACGCCCCCTCCCGGTTTCCTCGGCCGCGAAAGCCGAGGGGAGACGACCCCCCCGGCCCCGCCAGACCCGTGAGGTGGGGGCGCGCCCGATCCCGCCCCAAACCCCAGTTGGTGTGGGTGCTGTGTCGTTCGCGACCCTGTTACAGATTAATGCGACAAAATAACTGACAGTACATTGTATACGATTGAAGGGATTATATTTATGAACCTTAACTAAAGGGTTAAGTAAAGGATATGAGAAAGAAAAGGGCCCGTTCCAATTGAACAGTCAAATGTGCACAAGTTGGAGCTCATCTTGAATTTCTCAGTCACTTGCGTGCTGGGCCCTCGGTCAATGTGAAAACCCTCACCACCTTCCGAACGTTGCTCACAATCCACCTCGAGCAAACGGGTCTCCCACCAGATTGTACGCTGCGACTGGTTCTCCCCAGTGTCTTCTCTCTCTGTCTTCCGCTAAGCAAAAGCCCCTATGCCCTCTCACCAGAGAAACCTCCCCTTAATTTCATGGCAACACACATCAAAGTTGCTGGTGAACGCAGCAGGCCAGGCAGCATCTCTAGGAAGAGGTACAGTCGACGTTTCAGGCCGAGACCCTTCGTCAGGACTAACTGAAGGAAGAGTGAGTAAGGGATTTGAAAGTTGGAGGGGGAGATCCAGAATGATAGGAGAAGACAGGAGGGGGAGGGATGGAGCCAAGAGCTGGACAGGTGATAGGCAAAAGGGATACGAGACGATCATGGGACAGGAGGTCCGGGAAGAAAGACAAGGGGGGGGCGGGACCCAGAGGATGGGCAAGAGGTATAGTGAGAGGGACAGAGGGAGAAAAAGGAGAGAGAGAGAAAGAATGTGTGTATATAAATAAATATCAGATTGGGTATGAGGGGGAGGTGGGGCCTTAGCGGAAGTTAGAGAAGTCAATGTTCATGCCATCAGGTTGGAGGCTACCCAGACGGAATATAAGGTGTTGTTCCTCCAACCTGAGTGTGGCTTCATCTTGACAGGAGAGGAGGCCGTGGATAGACATGTCAGAATGGGAATGGGACGTGGAATTAAAATGTGTGGCCACTGGGAGATCCTGCCTGCTCTGGCATGGCGTGCATTTTCTCCTCATCTCTGATCTTCAGCAGTAGCTCGAACAGGCTGAAAGCAGAACAGTCTGCTCTCACAGAACTGCCAAAATGAAGTTACGTACAGCATAACAGTAAAAAAATATGAACTGGGGCACGACACCTGCAGCCGCCCCAATCATAGGTCTGAATTCTGAAACGGGGAATTATTAAACCTAGCGTGTCGGACACAGAAACGTTTCAGCAGATCTTGGAAGTGGAAGAACCACCATTCCCTTTGTCAGGCATACTGGAGCCTGCCCCTGACCGGAACATGGCTGGCGGCCTTGACGGAAGGCTAACGCTTGTCCTCCCTCGCCCCCCCCCCCCACCGGAGGGAGCCACTGCCGTCCTCGGACCAGACTTGGACGTGAGGCCCAACAGTCTGGAGGCCGTAGTAACCTGAGAGCTCGCGGAGCCCCGGGAAGATGCGGCCCTGCGAGGCGTTTGAGCGGGAATATGTGCGATACGCTGAGGCCCGGCAGCATGGGTGGGAAGTGCTGAGTTTCCCCGTAGGGGTGAGCTGCAGAGGGTTGGCAGCTCCCTCCGTGGCCAGATTGAACTGAGCTGAATTTTGAATTGGCTTTGTTGCTTACATTCTTCACGCACATGAGGAGTGAAAATCTTCATGTTACGTCTCCGTCTCAAGGTGCGATTTACAGTAATTTATAATAAACATTATGTACTACAGGACATTCAATATAACATAGAAATGCAATTGTATCAGCATGAATTAATCAGTCTGATGGCCTGGTGGAAGATGATGTCCCGGAGCCTGTTGGTCCTTTTGCTGTGGTACCGTTTCCTGGATGGTAGCAGCAGGAACAGTTTGTGGTTGTGGTGACTTGGGTCCCCAATATCCTTTAGGCCCTTTTTACACACCTGTCTCTGTAAATGTCCTGAATAGTGGGAACTTCACATCTACAGATGTGCTGGGCTGTCCGCACCACTCTCTGCAGGTTCCTGCGATTAAGGGAAGTACAGTTCCCATACCAGGCAGTGATACTCTCAATTGTGTTCCTGTGAAAAGTTCTTAGGATTTGTGGCCCCATCCCAAACTTCTTCAACCATCTGAGGTGAAAGAGGTGCTGTTGTGCTCTTTTCACAACACAGCCGGTATGTACAGAACATGTGAGATCCTCGGTGATGTTTATGCCGAGGATCTTAAAGCTGTTCACCCTCTCAACCCCAGATCCATTGGTGTCAATAGCGGTTAGCCTGTCTCCGTTCCTCCTGTCGTCCACAATCAGCTCCTTTGTTTTTGCGACACTGAGGGAGAGTTTGTTTTCTTTACACCGCTGTATCAGAGGGATGAGTTCTTCCCTGTAGGCCACCTCGTCGTTGTTTGAGATTAGGCCAGTCACTGTAGTGTCGTCAGCAAATTTAATTAGCAGATTGGAGCTGTGGGTGGCGACACAGCCATGGGTGTCCAGGGGGTAAAGGAGGGGGCTAAGGATACAGCCCTGAGGGGCTCCTGTGTTGAGAGTCAGAGGGGCAGAGGTGAGCTGACAGGACTGCTGAAGGGATTGGGGGTGGGGGGGGGGGTCCAAGGCCAGCTTTAAAAGAGGTCTCGGAGGCAGCCCAGCGAAGCGGCCGCTGGTTATGGATAAAGAGGGTTGACGGCAGCCCCGGGGACGGCCAGCTGTGAAAGGAGGGAGAGGGGGCGCTCCAGGGGCACCAGACTGCACTGTTCAGCTCTCTGGAGATGTAGTGGGCTTAAGTTGACGAAGCGTCTAAAGGGGGGTGGGGGGCGTCCCTACCTGATGACCCCCGGGATGCATCTGCCACCCACCAAACCCCATCTCCGCTACGGCCCGAGATAGGACCTGCTCATCGAAGGGATTGAAACGTCTCGTCCTACGGAGCTCGAACCTCCCTCCTTTGACACCGTTCTCGCAGTTCAGTTGCCGCCGCACACTCGGATTTGGCCCTCACGGCCTTCGAGCCGCACTGCCTGGCAACCACACCCCCCCGCCCCGGTCTAACCCGCGGCTAATCGCGGGACAGTTTACCGTGACCGACGCGGTGGCCAGTGCGATCATGTTTGCTGTTGTGTGCTGGGGCAGCAGGCTGAGGGTAGCAGACACCAACAGAATCAACAAACTCATTCGTAAGGCCAGTGATGTTGTGGGGATGGAACTGGACTCTCTGACGGTGGTGTCTGAAAAGAGGATGCTGTCTAAGTTGCATGCCATCTTGGACAATGTCTCCCATCCACTACATAATGTACTGGGTGGGCACAGGAGTACATTCAGCCAGAGACTCATTCCACCGAGATGCAACACAGAGCGTCATAGGAAGTCATTCCTGCCTGTGGCCATCAAACTTTACAACTCCTCCCTTGGAGGGTCAGACACCCTGAGCCAATAGGCTGGTCCTGGAGTTATTTCCTGACATAATTTACTTATTACTATTTAACTATTTATGGTTCTATTACTATTTATTATTTATGGTGCAACTGTAACGAAAACCAATTTCCCCCGGGATCAATAAAGTATGACTACTACTACTACTCACTTGCCAACCGGTATGCCTGTGGACTGCGGGACGAAAACTGGAGCTCCCGGTGGAAGCCCACGGGGAGGACGTACAGACTCCTTACAGCGGTGGGAATCGAGCCCAGGTCGCTGGTACTGTAGAGTGTTGTTCCAGTCACTACGCTTCCAGGCCCCTCCCACCTCCCTCCCCGCCCCCCACTTCCTTGTCCCAAATCTGTTGCCACAGCGATCGAAGATTTTTTAAGTGACGGCTTTTCTTATGCATTTACTATTTCAAGTCAAGTCAAGTCACTTTTTATTGTCATTTCGACCATAACTGCTGGTACAGTCCACAGTAAAAACGAGACAACGTTTCTCAGGACCATGGTGCTACGTGAAACAATACAAAAACTACACTGAACTACAGAAACAGCAGGAATTCTGCAGATGCTGGAAATTCAAGCAACACACATCAAAGTTGCTGGTGAACGCAGCAGGCCAGGCAGCATCTCTAGGAAGAGGTGCGGTCGACGTTTCGGGCCGAGACCCTTCGTCTCGTTAGTCCTGACGAAGGGTCTCGGCCTGAAACGTCGACCGTACCGCTTCCTAGAGATGCTGCCTGGCCTGGTGCGTTCACTAGACTATAGACCTACCCAGGACTGCATAAAGTTCACAAAACAGTGCAGACATTACAATAAATAATAAACAAGATGATATGCACAGTAGAGGGCAGTAGGTTGGTGTCAGTCCAGGCTCTGGGTATTGAGGAGTCTGATGGCTTGGGGGAAGAAACTGTTACACAGTCTGGTCATGAGAGCCCGAATGCTTCGGTGCCTTTTCCCAGATGGCAGGAGGGAGAAGAGTTTGTGTGAGGGGGGTGCGGGGTCCTTCGTAATGCTGTTAGCTTTACAGATGCAGCGTGTGGTGTAAATGTAATGGTGGGAAGAGAGACCCCAATAATCTTCTCAGCTGACCTCACTATCCGCTGCAGGGTCTTGCGGTCCGAGACGGTGCAATTTCCGACCCAGGCAGTGATGCAGCTGCTCAGGATGCTCTCGATACAACCTCTGTAGAAAGTGGTGAGGATGGGGGGTGGGAGATGGACTTTTCTCAGCCTTCGCAGAAAGTAGAGACGCTGCTGGGCTTTCTTGGCTGTGGAGCTGGTTTTGAGGGACCAGGTGAGATTCTCCGCCAGGTGAACACCAAGAAATCTGGTGCTCTTAACGATCGCAACGGAGGAGTCGTTGATGTTCAGCAGAGCGTGGTCGCTCCGTGTCCTCCTGAAGTCAACAACCATCTCTTCTGTTTCGTTCACATTCAGAGACGGGTTGTTGGCTCTGCACCAGTCCGTTAGCCGCTGCACCTCCTCTCTGTATATTGACTCGTCGTTCTTGCTGATGAGACCCACCATGGTCGTGTCATCGGCGAACTTGATGATGTGGTTCGAGCTGCCCGTAGAATGATTGCATTTCTTACTTTAATGGCCAAAAGATGTATTTTACAACATTGGAAGGAGATTAATGCTCCAACTACGTTCTTTTGGTTTTCCCAGACGATACTATGTTTAAATTTGGAAAAAATCAGAAGTAATCTTTATGATACTTCAGTTAAGTTTGAACAGACCTGGAGACCTTTTATTCAACATTTTCATTTGATGTAATTTTTTTTCCTCTTTGCCCATATTTACATTCCCTTCTTGTTTTTTTAACTGTTTTTAATGGAGGTCGGGTTTGAGGACGTGATTGTTTTAAGTTGTTTAACTCTGCTTGTTACCTAGTTAGCCCATTGCTTTGCTTTGCTTTTTAGATTTGTTGCACGGTGGGTTTTTTGGGGTTTTTTTTCTTCTCTTTACTGATACGTACGGAAAATTAGTATACTATTAGATTACCTTGTTATTTTATATCTAAACTGCACAGTTTGTACTAACTTTTTTTTTGTGTATTAATATCTCTTGCAAATTTATATTGCAACAGTGTATTAGTGTCTACATGGTTTACTTTTTGCGTACTAATTTAATAAAAAGATTTAAAAAAGGAAAAAAGAAAGGTGGTGTTGGCCAGAAAGAGTGACAATCTACCAAACAGTGAACAGCGGCCATTTTGTGGGGACGCCCTGTCCTCCATTTTGTGAGCTGGACATGCTGGGTCTGGTCAATGTTCGAAATTCATTCTGGCAGGCTGCTATGGAGGGGCTACTGCACAGCTCCATCGTCCCCACAGTCCTGATGGAGAAGTTGCAGAACCTGGGCCTCTGTACCTCCCTCTGCGGTCGGATCCACAGTCTGTGAGGATTGGCGACAACATCTCCTCCTCGCTGGCGATCAACACTGGCGCACCTCAGGGGTGTGTGCTTAGCCCACTGCTCTACTCTCTCTGTACACATGACTGTGTGGCTAGGCAGAGCTCAAATACCATCTGTAAATTTGCTGACGATACACCCATTGTTGGCAGGATCTCAGGTGGTGACGAGGGGGTGTACAGGACTGAGATATGCCAACTAGTGGAGTGGTACCGCAGCAACAACCTGGCACTCAATGTCAGTGAGACGAACGAGGTGATTGTGGACTTCAGGAAGGGTAGGACGAAGGAACACATACCCAATCCTCATAGAGGGATCAGAGGTGGAGAGAGTGAGCAGCTGGGTATCAAGATCTCTGAGGATCTAATCTGGTCCCAACATATCGATGTAGTTATAAAGAAGGCAAGACAGCGACTATACTTTATTAGGAGTTTGAAGAGATTTGGCATGCCAACAAATACACTCAAAAGCTTCTATAGTTGTACTGTGGAGAGCATTCTGACAGGCTGCATCACTGTCTGGTATGGAGGGGCTACTGCACAGGACCGAAAGAAGCTGCAGAGGGTTGTAAATCTAGTCAGCTCCATCTTGGGCACTAGCCTACAAAGTACCCAGGACATCTTCAGGGAGCGGTGTCTCAAAAAGGCAGCGTCCATTATGAAGGACCACCAGCACCCAGGGCATGTCCTTTTCTCACTGTTACCATCAGGTAGGAGGTACAGAAGCCTGAAGGCACACACTCAGCGATTCAGGAACAGCTTCTTCTCCTCTGCAATCTGATTCCTGAATGGATATTGATTACGTGAACACTACCTCACTTTTAAAATATATACTGTTCCTGCTTTTGCACGATGTTCCGCCTTGAACTGCTGCCGCTAAGTTGGCAAATTTCACGATGCATGCCGTTGACAGTAAACCTGATTCTGACAGGGCTGGGCCGGTTGAGGTCGCTGACCCGCAGGGTTCGGTTGTCTCTGCACTGACCTCGCAGAAACTAACCCGCTTGCGAGCTGCAGCAGTGGGCCCGACCTCACGGCCTGTGGCGCTGAACACTATCCGCTCACCATCATCGTCCACGCGGTTTTGTTGATTTTTCTCCCCCCGCGCGTTGGGGCGTTGGGCGGTCTCCGTTCGTTTTCAGGGGCTCCTCTGGGTTCTGCTGCGCGGCTCTGCCCGTTAGGGGAACCGAGACCGGCCACACGGTTCGACGCAGCAGACCTGCTGAAGCGTCTCGGCTCGAAGCACCGACCGTTCAGTCTTTCCATTGACGCTGCCTGACCTGCTGCGTTCCTCCAGCATTTTCTGTGTGTGTGTGTGAGACACGTTACTTTGATCAGTAACGTGTCACGTCCACAGAATGAATGGATTGTCTTTTCCTACCCCCTAGCGGGGAACGGTCACTGCCCGAGGGAATGGGCTGTGCAGTTTGGCTTGATTGCTCATTTTCAAGGTATGATGCAAACGAGGGATGTGAAGCCCTCGACCTAATGGTATTAGAGAACGTGAGCTTTGTTAAGGCCATTTGACATTCGCCCTGACTATAAACACGTGCCATTGTTGTGAATTTTACTCTATGTGCATACCTTCTCCAATCATGCCCAATGTCGGCTACCCCGCAGAGTGTTATACGGCCAGCTACATCACGTTCGACACTCAGCTGGAGGGCCGAAGAAGCGCTATAAGGATGAGATGAAGAATGCTTTAAGGAAGTGCAAGATCAGACCCGAGGACCTGGAAGAGGTTGCTGCTGACCGTAACACGTGGCGACAGCTGTTATGGGACGGGGTTCATATTCTGGAGATGGATAGAACAACCAGAAGACAGCAGAAGAGAGCCAGGAGAAATGCAGCCATGGTTTCCACCACTACCACATATACATGTCCCACCTACAATAGAGCTTGTGGGTCCGGGATAGGACTGTATAGTCATCAAAGATCTCACTGTTAAAGGAGTGGACGTTGTCTTCGGATTTCGATGAACAACCGAAGAAGAAGTGTTACTTTGAATTTCCAGCATCCATTTCCAGTTGGGAGGGTGGTGGATGATTACAGGGTCCTGGTGGAGGACTTTGTCAGATGGTGCAGGCTGAATCATCTGCAGCTCGGCTTCAGTTGGACAAAGGAGATGGTGATGGACTTCAGGAAGACTAATCCTGCACCGCTCCCTGTTACTAGTGATGGTGAGGACATGAATGTGGGGAGGACCTACAAGTACCCAGGGGTTCACCTGGATGACAGACTTGAGTGAAGTACCAACAGAGAGGCTGTGTACAAGAAGGGCCAGAGTCGCCTCTACTTCCTGAGGAGACTGAGGTCCTTTGGAGTATGCAGGCCTCTCCTTCACATGTTCTTCCAGTCTGTTGTCGCCAGTACAATCCTCTATACGGTGGTGTGCTGGGGCAATGGGTCAACACGGGTGATGCCAACAGGCTCAATACACTGATTAGAGAGTCTGGCTCCGTTATTGGAGTCAAACTGGACAGAATGGAGGCTGTGTGAGAATGAGGGACCCTCCGGAAAACCCTGGCGGTTCTGTTTCTCACCCTCTGGCTGAACAGAGGAGCACTTAATCGGACCGCAAAGCACTCCAGCGTGTGGTGACCACTGCCCACCGGATTATCGGCACCCAATTGCCCACCATTGAGAACATCTACCATAAACGCTGCCCAGGCAGGGTGAAACGCATTATCAAGGATGCATCTCACCCTAACCATGGACTTTTTACTCTCCTCCCATCCGGTAGGTGCTACAGGAGCCTCCGCTCCCCCACCAGCAGGCACAGGAAGAGCTTCTTCCCTGAGGCTGTGATACTGCTGAACCTCTCATCACAGCGTTAAGCAGTATTGCACCCGTATTGTACTGTCTGAGTACTTTTATATTTGTGTGCTGTAGCACTTACTTTTTATTCACAGTTATTTTGTAAATAACACTATTCTTTGCATTTCTGCTCAGATGCTAACTGCATTTCATTGGCTTTGTATCGGTACTCGGCAAAATGACAATAAAGTTGAATCTAATCTAATCTATAGCCAGGGGAGTGATGACAATCCCCCTCCCCGTTAGACTGTTTGAGGTAACCTTTTTTTTTATTCTTTATTTCTCTTCAGATATTTGTATACTGTATCTGTGCATTTGTAGTGCTAAGGTGACACGGTAATTTCCTTTGGGATGAATAAAGTATCTATCTGCAGATACTCCCCTGTTTGTATATACTATGCGTACTTTGTAAATAAAAGTACTTTGAACTTGTAACGTTAACTCAGTAAACCATTCCTGCCTCCAACCAGTGTGCATGTAAAGTTATCTCTCCCATTTCTGCCAGGGGGGGCTATAGGACATCCACAATCTACAGCAGATCTAATCAATGCAATAGATAGATCTCTTTAAATGAACTTCCTATCACGCCCCGATCAAACTTCCCAAAAATTTTAATCTCCACCCCCGATTCCAACTCTTCCAGCTGCCCGCTCACTTCCGCCTACTTGTAGGAACGGACGTCACCGCCGCTCATCCAATCAGCACGCTCGGATGCACGACCCCGCCCCCTTCTCCACCAGCTGCCTCTACCATTGGTTAGCCTCCGGCCCCGGCCAACGTGACCTACACAAAGGCTCGGTCAATGCCCCGCCTTCCCCCTCGCGAAGATGTGCAGGGAACTGGCCCCGCTATTGGCTGAGCGCTCTGCCTCTCACCCACTCATTATCCCGCCCACCACCGAGGCTCGTCCAATCGCCATCCGCCTGGTTGCAAACCACGTGACCGCAGCTCGGCTTTCCCCCCACTTTGCTGTTGTCCACACGTGATCGGAACTTGCCCTCTCATTGGCCATCGGCCGAAAAGCCCTCCCCCACGTGCCGTGCTTCCACCCGCCTCCCGGTTCGCTGTGATTGGCGGGCCTACTGCCAGCACGCCCCAGTTTTCCGACACCTCTCAGCTTCCATTGGCTGGCGGGACCCGATGCCTGCGTGCGGGCGGAGCTTGCGCCGCGATTGGTGGAGGTGCGGGGGGGGGTGGGACTAGAGCCGTGGGTGGCGGTGACGTAAGGACGGCGTGTGGTGGCCATGGGGAAGAAGGTGAAGACGGGCAAGGCCCGGCGCGACAAGTTCTACCACCTGGCCAAGGAGACCGGTAACCGGGGGGTCACGTGGGACGATGTGGGGGGGGCGGGTGGTCACGTGAAACGGGCGGCGGGGTAGCCACGTGCCAGGACGGCGGCGGCGGCGGCGGCGTGACGTAGGGAGGCTCACGTGCTCTCGGGACGGGGAGAGGTCACGTGGGGGCGATCGGGGGGGTGAGCAGGGGTCACCTGCGGTCAATGGAGATACGCGGGGGTCATGAGGGGCAGTACCGGGTTCGCCTCGGGTCGCGCACTGCCGCTGATCCCCTGCTGACCTTTGGCCTCTCTCTGACCCTGCACTGACCTTTCCACCTCTCTCTGACCCCTGCCCTCTGACCTCTATCCGACTGACCCTGCACTGACCTTTCCACCTCTCTGACCCTGCACTGACCTCTCTTTTCTCTGACCCTGCACTGACATCTCCCCTCTCTCACACCCTCCCCCCGACCCTGTATTGACCTTTCCCCTCTTTGACCCCCCTCTCCTCTTACCCTGCACTGACCTGTCACGTCTGATGTCTGGCTTCCCCTGACAACCTCCTACCGCACCTCCCATCTGACCCACTCCCTCTCCCTGACCACTTCCCACCGGTTCATCCCATACCCCACCTCCGATCATGCACCGACCTCCCACTTCTCTCTGACCTCTCCCCGACCTGACTGCTAACTTTCCTCTGACACCCCCACCCATATCTGTCCACGTCTCTTGATCCCCTCTCCCGCACCCCCCCCAACCCACCCTACGCCCTGTGCTCTCCCCTCTCCAGGTTACAGATCCCGGTCGGCCTTCAAACTCATTCAGCTGAACCGGAAGTTCCAGTTCCTGCAGAGAGCGCGGGCTCTCATCGACCTCTGCGCAGCTCCCGGAGGCTGGTGAGTGCAGGGAGGGAGGACAGGGATGGGAAGGAGGGTGGGAGGGGGAGGTAAAGAGCGACGGAGTAGAGGGGAGGATAGAGAGGAAGGGGATGTGCTGGGCTGTTGAGAACAGGCAGGCAGGGGGAGGACGGGTGGCAGACAGGGAGGGAGGGGTGTTTGGTACCGGGAGGGAGAAGGGGCAGAATGTGACCTCAGTGTCAGAATCTGATGTCTCACAAAATCTGATGTCTCACACTCACTCTGTTCTGACCCAAAGGCTACAAGTGGCTTCTAAGTTTATGCCGGTGTCGAGTCTGATTATTGGTGAGTTCTGTAAGGATCTGCTGCTAAAGCTGCACATCACAGCTGGCATCCCATTGGCACCCGCCCCTCCCTCCACAATTCTGTCCCCAGTGCGGGCACCGAGCGCTCCCGGGACACAGGTCAGACACGGTGTGGAGCTCCCTCTACATCACCCCAACAGTGTCCCTCCTCCCACTTTATCCCCAGTGTGAGCACCGAGCGCTCCCGGGACACGGGTCAGACACGGTGTGGAGCTCCCTCTACATCACCCCCACAGTGTTCCTCCCCCCACTTTATCCCCAGTGTGGGCACCGAGCGCTCCCAGGACACGGGTCAGACACGGTATGGAGCTCCCTCTACATCACCCCCACAGTGTGTCCCCCACCCCACTTTATCCCCAGTGTGGGCACCGAGCGCTCCCGGGACACGGGTCAGACACGGTGTGGAGCTCCCTCTACGTCACCCCCACAGTGTGTCCCCCCCACTTTATCCCCAGTGTGGACACCGAGCGCTCCCGGGACACGGGTCAGACACGGTGTGGAGCTCCCTCTACATCACCCCCACAGTGTGTCCCCCACCCCACTTTATCCCCAGTGTGGGCACCGAGCGCTCCCGGGACACGGGTCAGACACGGTGTGGAGCTCCCTCTACGTCACCCCCACAGTGTGTCCCCCCCACTTTATCCCCAGTGTGGACACCGAGCGCTCCCGGGACACGGGTCAGACACGGTGTGGAGCTCCCTCTACATCACCCCCACAGTGTGTCCCCCCCACTTTATCCCCAGTGTGGGCACCGAGCGCTCCCGGAACACGGGTCAGACACGGTGTGGAGCTCCCTCTACATCACCCCCACAGTGTGTCCCCCCACCCCACTTTATCCCCAGTGTGGGGACCGAGCGCTCCCGGGACACGGGTCAGACACGGTGTGGAGCTCCCTTTACATCACCCCCACAGTGTGTCCCCCCCCCACGTTATCCCCAGTGTGGGCACCGAGCGTTCCCGGGACACGGGTCAGACACGGTGTGGAGCTCCCTCTACATCACCCCCACAGTGTGTCCCCCCCACCCCCACTTTATCCCCAGTATGGGCACCGAGCGCTCCCGGGAGACGGGTCAGACACAGTGTGGAGCTCCCTCTACATCACCCCCACAGTGTGTCCCCCCACTTTATCCCCAGTGTGGGCACCGAGCGTTCCCGGGACACGGGTCAGACACGGTGTGGAGCTCCCTCTACGTCACCCCCACAGTGTGTCCCCCCCCCCCACTTTATCCCCAGTGTGGGCACCGAGCGTTCCCGGGACACGGGTCAGACACGGTGTGGAGCTCCCTCTACATCACCCCCACAGTGTGTCCCCCCCCCCACTTTATCCCCAGTGTGGGCACCGAGCGCTCCCGGGACACGGGTCAGACACGGTGTGGAGCTCCCAGAGTGAAGTATCTATTCTTGTGTCTTTTTCAGGTGTTGATCTTGTCCCGATTAAACCCATTCCCAGCGTTGTTACACTACAGGAGGACATCACTACTGAGAAATGCCGACAGGTAAAGTGCCTCTTCCCCAACGATGTCCCCACGTCACTGATTATTGGTGCGGTACTGATCCCCACAACGATGTCTCCATGTCACTGATTATCAGTCTGGTTCTGTTCCCCCAACTTTGTCCCCACGTCAGTGATTATCAGTCCTGTAATTATACCCCAACGATGTCCCCATGTCACTGATTATCAGTCCCGTACTGATCAACAATGATGTCGCCACGTCACTGATTATCAGTTCGGTACTGACCCCACAACGATGTCCCCACGTCGCTGATTATCAGTCCCGTACTGACCCCCACCGATGTCCCCACATCACTGATTATCAGTCCGGGAATGATCTCCCAACGATGTTCCCACGTCACCAATTATCAGTCCGGTAATGATCGCCAAACCATGTCCCCATGTCACTGATTATCAGACCGGTACTGATCCCCCAACGATGTACCCACGTCAGTATTTGTCAGTCTGCTACTGATCCCCAAACGATGTCCCAACAACACTGATTATCAGTCTGGTACTCACCCCCAACGATGTCTCCACATCACTGATTATCAGTCTGGCAATGATTACCCAACGATGTCCCCACGTCACTGATTATCAGTCTGGTAATTATACCCCAACGATGTCCCCACGTCACTGATTATCAGTCTGGTAATTATACCCCAACGATGTCCCCACGTCACTGATTATCATCCGGTAATATTCACCAACGATGTCCCCACATCACTGATTATCAGTCCGGTAATAATCACGAACGATGTCCACATGTCACTGATTATCAGTCTGGTAATTATCCCCCAATGTTGTCCCCACGTCACTGATTATCAGTCCTGTAATTACACCCCAACGATGTCCCTACGTCACTGATTATCAGTCCGGTACTGACCCCCCAACGATCTCACTACGTCACTGATTATCAGTCAGGTAATGATCCCCCAACGATGTCCCCACGTCACTGATTATCAGTCCGGTAATAATCACCAACGATGTCCCCACGTCACTGATTATCAGTCCGGTAATAATCACCAACGATGTCCCCACGTCACTGTTTATCAGTCCGGTAATAATCACCAACGATGTCTCCATGTCACTGATTATCAGTCTGGTTCTGTTCCCCCAACTTTGTCCCCACGTCAGTGATTATCAGTCCTGTAATTATACCCCAACGATGTCCCCACGTCACTGATTATCAGTCTGATACTGACCCCACAACGATGTCCCCACGTCACTGATTATCAGTCTGGTACTGACCCCACAACGATGTCCCCACGTCCCTGATTATCAGTTCGGTACTGATCACCAACGATGTCCCCACGTCACCGATTATCAGTCCGGTACTGATCCCCCAACGATGTACCCACGTCAGTATTTGTCAGTCTGGTACTGATCCCCCAACGATGTCCCCACAACACTGATTATCAGTCCGGTAATCATCCCCCAACGATGTCCCCACGTCACTGATTATCAGTCTGGTACTCACCCCCAACGATGTACCTACGTCAGTATTTGTCAGTCTGGTACTGATCCCCCAACGATGTCCCCACAACACTGATTATCAGTCCGGTAATTATACCCGAACGATGTCCCCACGTCACTGATTATCAGTCCGGTAATGATCGCCAAACGATGTCCCCACATCACTGATTATCAGTCCGGTACTGATCCCCAACAATGTCCCAACGTCACTGATTATCTGTCTGCTCCTGACCCCCCAACGATGTCTCCATGTCACTGATTATCAGTCTGGTACTAGTCCCCCAACTTTGTCCCCACGTCAGTGATTATCAGTCCTGTAATTATACCCCAACGATGTCCCCACGTCACTGATTATCAGTCCGGTACTGATCCCCAACAGTGTCCCAACGTCACTGATTATCTGTCCGCTACTGACCCCCCAACGATGTCTCCATGTCACTGATTATCAGTCCGGTACTGATCCCCAACAATTTCCCAACGTCACTGATTATCTGTCCGCTACTGACCCCCCAACGATGTCTCCATGTCACTGATTATCAATCCGGTACTGACCCCCCAACAATGTCCCCACGTCACTGATTATCAGTCCCATACTGACCCCCACCGATGTCCCCACGTAACTGATTATCAGTCCAGTAATGATCGCAAACGATGTCCCCACGTCACTGATTATCAGTCCAGTAATGATCGCAAACGATGTCCCCACGTCACTGATTATCAGTCCAGTAATGATCCCCCATCTATGTCCCCACGTCACTGATTATCAGTCCTGTACTGATCACCAACGATGTCCCCACGTCACTGATTGTCAGTCTGTGACTGACCCCCTACGATGTCCCCACATCACTGATTATCAGTCTGGTACTGACCTCCAACGATGTCCCCACATCACTGATTATCAGTCCGGTAATGACCCCCCAACGATGTCCCCACGCCACTGATTATCAGTGCGGAACTGATTAACAACGACATCCACACATCACTGATTATCAGTCTGGTACTAATCCCCCAACAAGGTCCCCACGTCAGTGATTATCAGTCCGGCAATGATCGCCATACGATGGCCCCACATCACTGATTATCAGTCTGGTACTAATCCCCCAACAAGGTCCCCACGTCAGTGATTATCAGTCCGGCAATGATCGCCATACGATGGCCCCACATCACTGATTATCAGTCCGGTAATGATCCCCCAATGATTGTGTCCACGTCACTGTTTATCTGTCCGGTACTGATCACCCAACGATGTCCCCACGTTACTGATTATCAGTCCGGTACTGATCAACAACGATGTCCCAACGTCACTGATTATCTGTCCGCTACTGACCCCCCAACGATGTCTCCATGTCACTGATTATCAGTCTGGTACTGTTCCCCCAACTTTGTCCCCACGTCAGTGATTATCAGTCCTGTAATTACACCCCAACGATGTCCCCACGTCACTGATTATCAGTCCAGTAATTATACTCCAACGATGTCCCCATGTCACTGATTATCAGTCCGGTACTGACCCCCCCAACGATCTCCCTACGTCACTGTTTATCAGTCCGGTAATGATCGCCAAGCGATGTCCCCACATCACTGATTATCAGTCCGGTAATAATCACCAACGATGTCCCCACGTCACTGATTATCAGTCCGGTAATAATCACCAACGATGTCCCCACGTCACTGATTATCAGTCCGCTACTGACCCCCCAATGATGTCTCCATGTCACTGATTATCAGTCTGGTTCTGTTCCCCCTACTTTGTCCCCACGTCAGTGATTATCAGTCCTGTAATTATACCCCAACGATGTCCCCACGTCACTTATTATCAGTCCGGTACTGATCAACAACGATGTCCCCACGTCACTGATTATCAGTCTGAGACTGACCTCACAACGATGTCCCCACGTCACTGATTATCAGTCTGAGACTGACCTCACAACGATGTCCCCACGTCACTGATTATCAGTCTGGTACTGATCACCAACGATGTCCCCACGTCACTGATTATCAGTCCCGTACTGATCAACAACGATGTCCCCACGTCAGTGATTATCAGTCCGGTACTGATCACCAACGATGTCCCCACGTCACTGTTTATCAGTCCGGTACTGATCACCAACGATGTCCCCACGTCACTGTTTATCAGTCCGGTACTGATCACCAACGTTGTCCCCACATCACTGATTGTCAGTCCGGTACTGACCCCCAACGATGTCCCCACGTCACTGATTATCAGTCAGGTAATGATCCCCCAACGATGTCCCCACGTCACTGATTATCAGTCAGGTAATGATCCCCCAACGATGACCCCACGTAACTGATGATCAGTCCCGTAATGGTCACCAACGATGTCCCCACATCACTGATTATGAGTCCTGTAATAATCACCAACGATGTCCCCACATTACTGATTATCAGTCCGGTAATAATCACCAAAAAATGTCCCCACGTCACTGATTATCAGTCCTGTAATGATCACCCAACGATGTCTCCACGTCACTGATTATCAGTCCGGTACTGATCCCCCAACGATGTCTCCACGTCACTGATTATCAGTCCGGTAACAATCACCAACGATGTCCCCACGTCACTGATTATCAGTCCGGTACTGATCACCAACGATGTCCCCACGTCACTGATTATCAGTCCGGTACTGATCACCAACGATGTCCCCACGTCACTGATTATCAGTCCCATAATTATTACACAACGACGTCCCCACATCACTGATTATCAGTCCGGTACTAATCACCAACGATGTCCCCACGTCACTGATTATCAGTCCGGTACTGACCCCCCAACGATGTCCCCACGTCACTGATTATCAGTCCCATAATTATTACACAACGACGTCCCCACATCACTGATTATCAGTCCGGTACTGATCGCCCAACTATGTCCCCACGTCACTGATTATCAGTCTGGTAATGACCCCCTAACGATGTCCCCACGTCACTGATTATAATTCCGGTAATGATCGCCAAACGATGTCCCCACATCACTGATTATCAGTCCGGTAATAATCACCAAAAAATGTCCCCACGTCACTGATTATCAGTCCGGTAATAATCACCAAAAAATGTCCCCACGTCACTGATTATCAGTCTGGTAATGATCCCCCAACGATGTCCCCACGTCACTGATTATGAGTCCGGTAATGATCCCCCAACGATGTCCCCACGTGACCAATTATCAGTCCGGTAATGATCGCCAAACGGTGTTCCCACGTCACTGATTATCAGTCCGGTAATGATCACTAACGATATCCCCACGTTATTGATTATCAGCCCGGTCCTGATCCCAACGATGTCCCTACGTCACTGATTATCAGCTCGGTACTGATCCCCCAACGATGTCCCCACGTCACTGATTATCAGTCCGGTACTGATCAACAACGATGTCACCACGTCACTGATTATCAGTCCGGTACTGATCCCCAACGATGTCCCCACGTCACTGATTATCAGCTCGGTACTGATCCCCCAACGATGTCCCCACGTCACTGATTATCAGTCCGGTACTGATCCCCCAACGATGTCCCCACGTCACTGATTATCAGTCCAGTAGTGACCCCCCCAACGATGTCCCCATGTCACTGATTATCAGTCCAGTAGTGACCCCCCCAACGATGTCCCCATGTCACTGATTATCAGTCCAGTAGTGACCCCCCCAACGATGTCCCCATGTCACTGATTATCAGTCCCGTACTGATCCCCCAACGATGTCCCCACGTCACTGATTATCAGTCCCGTACTGACCCCACAACGATGTCCCCATGTCACTGATTATCAGTCCGGTAATGATCACCAGTGATGTCCCCACGTCACTGATTATCAGTCCTGTAATGACCCTGCAACGATGTCCCCACGTCACTGATTATCAGTCCCGTACTGATCCCCAAACAATGTCCCCACGTCACTGATTATCAGTCCCGTACTGACCCCACAACGATGTCCCCATGTCACTGATTATCAGTCCGGTAATGATCACCAACGATGTCCCCACGTCACTGATTATCAGTCCTGTAATGACCCTACAACGATGTCCCCACGTCACTGATTAGTCCTGTAATGACCCTACAACGATGTCCCCACGTCACTGATTATCAGTCCCGTACTGATCCCCAAACAATGTCCTCACGTCACTGATTATCAGTCTGGTACTGATCCCCCAACGATGACCCCACGTCACTGATTATCAGTCCGGTAATGACCCCCCAACGATGTCCCCACGTCACTGATTATCAGTTCGGTAATGATCCCCCAACGATGTCCCCACGTTACTGATTATCAGTTCCGGTAATGAGCCCCCAAAAATGTTCCCAGATCACCAATTATCAGTCCAGTACTGATCCCCCAACTATGTCCCCACATCACTGATTATCAGTCCGCTGCTGACCCCCCAACGATGTCTCCATGTAACTGATTATCAGTCCGGTACTGTTCCCCCAACTTTGTCCCCACGTCACTGATTATCAGTCCCGTACTGACCCCTCAACGATGTCTCCACTTCACTAATTATCAGTCTGGTAGTGACCCCCAGTGATGTCCCCACGTCACTGATTATCAGTCAGGTAATGATCCCCCAACGATGACCCCACGTCACTGATTATCATTCCGGTAATGGTCACCAACGATGTCCCCACGTCACTGTTTATCAGTCCGGTACTGATCACCAACGATGTCCCCACGTCACTGTTTATCAGTCCGGTACTGATCACCAACGTTGTCCCCACATCACTGATTGTCAGTCCGGTACTGACTCACCAACGACGTCCCCACATCACTGATTATCAGTCCGGTACTGATCGCCCAACTATGTCCCCACGTCACTGATTATCAGTCTGGTAATGACCCCCTAACGATGTCCCCACGTCACTGATTATCAGTCCGGTAATGATCCCCCAACGATGTCCCCACATCACTGATTATAATTCCGGTAATGATCGCCAAACGATGTCCCCACATCACTGATTATAATTCCGGTAATGATCGCCAAACGATGTCCCCACATCACTGATTATAATTCCGGTAATGATCGCCAAACGATGTCCCCACATCACTGGTTATCAGTCCTGTACTGATCCCCCAACGATGTCCCCACATCACTGATTATCAGACCGGTAATGATCGCCAACGATGTCCCCACGTCACTGATTTTCAGTCCCGTACTGATCCCCCAACGATGTCCCCACGTGACCAATTATCAGTCCGGTAATGATCGCCAAACGGTGTTCCCACGTCACTGATTATCAGTCCGGTAATGATCACTAACGATATCCCCACGTTATTGATTGTCAGTCCGGTACTGATCACCCAACGATGTCCCCATGTCACTGATTATCAGTCCAGTAATGATCCCGCAACGATGTCCCCACGTCACTGATTATCAGTCTGGTACTGATCCCCCAACGTTGTCCCCACGTCCCTGATTATCAGTCCGGTACTGATCACCAACGATGTCCCCACGTCACTGATTATTAGTCCAGTACTGATCACCAACGATATCCCCACGTCACTGATTATCAGTTCGGTAATGATCGCCCAACGATGTCCCCACGTTACTGATTATGAGGCCGGTAATGATCCCCCAACAATGTTCCCAGATCACCAATTATCAGTCCGGTACTGATCCCCCAACTATGTCCCCACATCACTGATTATCAGTCCGCTGCTGACCCCCCAACGATGTCTCCATGTAACTGATTATCAGTCCGGTACTGTTCCCCCAACTTTGTCCCCACGTCACTGATTATCAGTCCCGTACTGACCCCTCAACGATGTCTCCACTTCACTAATTATCAGTCTGGTCGTTATCCCTGCAATGTCCCCACTTCACTGATTATCAGTCCAGTGGTGACCCCCCAAGTATGTCCCCACATCATTGATTATCAGTCCGCTACTGACCCCCCAACGATGACTCCATGTCACTGATTATCAGTCAGGTAATGATCCCCCAACGATGTCCCCACATCACTGATTATCAGTTCGGTAATAATCACCAACGTGTCCCCACGTCACTGATTATCAGTTCGGTAATAATCACCAACGTGTCCCCACGTCACTGATTATCAGTTCGGTAATAATCACCAACGTGTCCCCACATCACTGATTATCAATCCGGTAATAATCACCAACGATGTCCCCACATCACTGATTATCAGTTCGGTAATAATCACCAACGTGTCCCCACGTCACTGATTATCAGTCCTGTAATGACCCTACAACGATGTCCCCACGTCACTGATTATCAGTCCGGTACTGACCCCTCAACGATGTCCCCACGTCACTGATTATCAGTCAGGTAATGATCCCCCAACGATGTCCCCACATCACTGATTATCAGTTCGGTAATAATCACCAACGTGTCCCCACGTCACTGATTATCAGTTCGGTAATAATCACCAACGTGTCCCCACGTCACTGATTATCAGTTCGGTAATAATCACCAACGTGTCCCCACATCACTGATTATCAATCCGGTAATAATCACCAACGATGTCCCCACATCACTGATTATCAGTTCGGTAATAATCACCAACGTGTCCCCACGTCACTGATTATCAGTCCTGTAATGACCCTACAACGATGTCCCCACGTCACTGATTATCAGTCCGGTACTGATCCCCACAACGATGTCTCCATGTCACTGATTATCAGTCTGGTACTGTTCCCCCAACTTTGTCCCCACGTCAGTGATTATCAGTCCTGTAATTATACCCCAACGATGTCCCCACGTCACTGATTATCATTCCCGTACTGATCAACAATGATGTCCCCACGTCACTGATTATCAGTCTGGTAATGACCCCCGAACGATGATCCCACATCACTGATTATCAGTCTGATACTGACCCCACAACGATGTTCCCACGTCACTGATTATCTGTCTGGCAATGATTACCCAACGATGTCCCCACGTCCCTGATTATCAGTCCAGTAATTATACCCCTACTACGTCCCCACGTCACTGATTATCAGTCCGCACCTGACCCCACAACGATGTCTTCATGTCACTGTTTATCAGTCTGGTACTGTTCCCCCAACTTTGTCCCCACGTCAGTGATTATCAGTCCTGTAATTATACCCCAACGATGTCCCCATGTCACTGATTATCAGTCTGGTACTGATCAACAATGATGTCGCCACGTCACTGATTATCAATTCGGTACTGACCCCACAACGATGTCCCCACGTCACTGATTATCAGTCCGGTACTGACCCCGCAACAATGTCCCCACGTCACTGATTATCAATCCGGTACTGACCCCCCAACGATGTCCCCACGTCACTGATTATCAGTCCCGTACTGACCCCCACCGATGTCCCCACATCACTGATTATCAGTCCGGGAATGATCTCCCAACGATGTCCCCACGTCACTGATTATCAGTCCGGTAATGACCCCGCAACGATGTTCCCACGTCACCAATTATCAGTCCGGTAATGATCGCCAAACCATGTCCCCATGTTACTGATTATCAGACCGGTACTGATCCCCCAACGATGTACCCACGTCAGTATTTGTCAGTCTGGTACTCACCCCCAAACGATGTCCCCATGTCACTGATTATCAGTCTGGTACTCACCCCCAACGATGTCTCCACATCACTGATTATCAGTCTGGCAATGATTACCCAACGATGTCCCCACGTCACTGATAATCAGTCTGGTAATGATCCCCCAACGATGTCCCCACGTCACTGATTATCAGTCCGCTACTGACCCCCCAACGATGTCTCCCTGTCACTGATTATCAGTCTGGTACTGTTCCCCCAACTTTGTCCCCACGTCCCTGATTATCAGTCCGGTAATTATACCCGAACGATGTCCCCACATCACTGATTATCAGTCTGGTACTGATCCCCGAACGATGTCCCCACGTCAGTGATTATCAGTCCGGCAATGATCGCCATACGATGTCCCCACATCACTGATTATCAGTCCGGTACTGATCTACAACTTTATCCCCACGTCACTGATTATCAGTCCGGTAATAATCACCAACGATGTCCCCATGTCACTGATTATCAGACCGGTAATGATCGCCAAGCGATGTCCCCACATCACTGATTATCAGTCCGGTACTGATCTACAACTTTATCCGAACGTCACTGATTATCAGTCCGGTAATAATCACCAACGATGTCCCCATGTCACTGATTATCAGACCGGTAATGATCGCCAAGCGATGTCCCCACGTCACTGATTATCAGTCCGGTAATGATCCCCCAACGATGTTCCCACGTCACCAATTATCAGTCCGGTAATGATCGCCAAACCATGTCCCCATGTCACTGATTATCAGACCGGTACTGATTCCCACCTATGTCCCCACGTCACTGATTATCAGTCCGCTACTGACCCCCCAACGATGTCCCCATGTCACTGATTATCAGTCCGGTACTGACCCCCCAACGATGTCCCCGTGTCACTGATTATCAGTCTGGTAATTATCCCCCAATGTTGTCCCCACGTCACTGATTATCAGTCCTGTAATTACACCCCAACGATGTCCCCACGTCACTGATTATCAGTCCGGTACTGACCCCCCAACGATCTCCCTACGTCACTGATTATCAGTCAGGTAATGATCCCCCAACGATGTCCCCACGTCACTGATTATCAGTCCGGTAATAATCACCAACGATGTCTCCATGTCACTGATTATCAGTCTGGTTCTGTTCCCCCAACTTTGTCCCCACGTCAGTGATTATCAGTCCTGTAATTACACCCCAACGATGTCCCCACGTCACTTATTATCAGTCCCGTACTGATCAACAACGATGTCCCCACGTCACTGATTATCAGTCTGGTAATGACCCCCAAACGATTTCCCCACGTCACTGATTATCAGTCCCGTACTGACCCCCAACGATGTCCCCATGTCACTGATTATCAGTCTGGTACTGATCCCTAACAATGTCCCAACGTCGCTGATTATCTGTCCGCTACTGACCCCCCAACGATGTCTCCATGTCACTGATTATCAGTCTGGTACTGTTCCCCCAACTTTGTCCCCACGTCAGTGATTATCAGTCCGGTACTGATCCCCCAACGATGTCCCCACGTCACTGATTATCAGTCCCGTACTGATTAACAATGATGTCGCTACGTCACTGATTATCAGTTCGGTACTGACCCCCCAACGATGTCCCCACGTCACTGATTATCAGTCTGGTAATAATCACCAACGATGTCCCCACGTCACTGATTATCAGTCTGGTAATGATCCCCCAACAATGTCCCCACGTCACTGATTATCAGTCCGCTACTGACCCCCCAACGATGTCTCCATGTCACTGATTATCAGTTCGGTAATAATCACCAACGATGTCCCCACGTCACTGATTATCAGTCCGGTAATAATCACCAAAGAATGTCCCCACGTCACTGATTTTCAGTCCGGTAATGACCCCCCAACGATGTCCCCACGTCACTGATTATCAGTCCGGTACTGACCCCCCAACGATGTCCCCACGTTATTGATTATCAGCTCGGTACTGACCCCCCAACGATGTCCCCACATTACTGATTATCAGTCCGGTACTGACCCCCCAACGATGTCCCCACGTCACTGATTATCAGTCCGGTAATGACCCCCCAACGATGTCCCCACATTACTGATTATCAGTCCGGTACTGACCCCCCAACGATGTCCCCACGTCACTGATTATCAGTCCGGTAATGATCGCCAAACGATGTCCCCACGTCACTGATTATCAGTCCGGTATTAATCACCAACGATGTCCCCACATCACTGATTATCAGTCCGGTACTGACCCCCCAACGATGTCCCCACGTCACTGATTATCAGTCCGGTACTGACCCCCCAACGATGTCCCCACGTCACTGATTATCAGTCTGGTACTGACCCCCCAACGATGTCCCCACGTCACTGATTATCAGTCCGGTATTAATCACCAACGATGTCCCCACATCACTGATTATCAGTCCGGTACTGACCCCCCAACGATGTCCCCACGTCACTGATTATCAGTCTGGTACTGACCCCCCAACGATGTCCCCACGTCACTGATTATCAGTCTGGTACTGAACACCCATCGATGTCCCAACGTCACTGATTATCAGTCCGGTACTGACCCCCCAACGATGTCCCCACGTCACCGATTATCAGTCCGGTACTGACCCCCCAACGATGTCCCCACGTCACTGATTATCAGTCCGGTATTAATCACCAACGATGTCCCCACATCACTGATTATCAGTCCGGTACTGACCCCCCAACGATGTCCCCACGTCACTGATTATCAGTCTGGTACTGAACACCCATCGATGTCCCAACGTCACTGATTATCAGTCCGGTACTGACCCCCCAACGATGTCCCCACGTCACCGATTATCAGTCCGGTACTGACCCCCCAACGATGTCCCCACGTCACTGATTATCAGTCTGGTACTGAACACCCATCGATGTCCCAACGTCACTGATTATCAGTCTGGTACTGAACACCCATCGATGTCCCAACGTCACTGATTATCAGTCTGGTACTGAACACCCATCGATGTCCCCACGTCACTGATTATCAGTCCGGTACTGACCCCCCAACGATGTCTCCATGTCACTGATTATCAGTCCGCTACTGACCCCCCAACGATGTCTCCATGTCACTGATTATCAGTCTGGTACTGACCCCCCAATGATGTCCCCACGTCACTGATTATCAGTCCTGTAATTATGCCCCAACGATGTCCCCACGTCACTGATTATCAGTCCTGTACTGAACCCATCAACGATGTTCCCTTTCAGTATTTGTCAGTCCGGTACTGATCACCAACGATGTCCCCATGTCACTGATGATCAGTCCCATAATGATTAACGAATGATGTCCCCACGTCACTGACTATCAGTCCGGTAATGACCCCCCCAACGATGTCCCCACATCACTGACTATCAGTCCGGTAATGACCCCCCCAATGATGTCCCCACGTCATTAATTATCAGTCCCGTACTGATCAACAACGATGTTCCCACGTCACTGATTATCAGTCCGGTAATGACCCCCCAATAATGTTCCCACATCACTGATTATCGGTCTGGTAATGACCCCGTAACGATGTCCCCACGTCACTGAATATCCGTCTGGTACTAATCAACAACGATGTCCCCCTCCCCTCCCCCCTCCCCTCCCGGATCAACCCTAAACACCCCACCACTGTGTGTCCCCCCCCCTCAGATTAACCCCTGGCACCCCACCACTGTGTTTCCCCCCCTCCCCTCCCGGATCAACCCTAAACACCCCACCACTGTGTGTGTATCCCCCCCGATTAACCCTAAACATCCCACCACTGTGTGTTCCCTCCCCCCAGATTAACCCCTAGCATCCCACCACTGTGTGTTCCCCCCAGATTAACCCCTAGCACCCCACCACTGTGTGTTCCCTCCCCCCAGATTAACCTCCAGCACCCCACCACTGTGTTCCCCCCCCCAGATTAACCCCTAGCACCCCACCACTGTGTGTTTCCCCCCCAGATTAACCCCTAGCACCCCACCACTGTTATTCCCCCCTCCCCTCCCGGATCAACCCTAAACACCCCACCACTGTGTGTCCCCCCCCTCAGATTAACCCCTGGCACCCCACCACTGTGTTTCCCCCACTCCCCTCCCGGATCAACCCTAAACACCCCACCACTGTGTGTTCCCACCCCCCAGATTAACCCCTAGCACCCCACCACTGTTATTCCCCCCCTCCCCTCCCGGATCAACCCTAAACACCCCACCACTGTGTGTCCCCCCCCAGATTAACCCCTAGCACCCCACCACTGTGTGTTCCCCCCCTCCCCTCCTGGATCAACTCTAAACACCCCACCACTGTGTGTTCCCTCCCCCCAGATTAACCCCTAGCACCCCACCACTGTGTGTTCCCTCCCCCCAGATTAACCCCTAGCACCCCACCACTGTGTGTTCCCCCCCAGATTAACCCCTAGCACCCCACCACTGTGTGTTTCCCCCCCAGATTAACCCCTAGCACCCCACCACTGTTATTCCCCCCTCCCCTCCCGGATCAACCCCTAGCACCCCACCACTGTGTGTTTCCCCCCCAGATTAACCCCTAGCACCCCACCACTGTTATTCCCCCACTCCCCTCCCGGATCAACCCTAAACACCCCACCACTGTGTGTTCCCACCCCCCCAGATTAACCCCTAGCACCCCACCACTGTTATTCCCCCCCTCCCCTCCCGGATCAACCCTAAACACCCCACCACTGTGTGTCCCCCCCCAGATTAACCCCTAGCACCCCACCACTGTTATTCCCCCCCTCCCCTCCCGGATCAACCCTAAACACCCCACCACTGTGTGTCCTACCCCAGATTAACCCCTAGCACCCCACCACTGTGTGTTCCCCCCCTCCCCTCCTGGATCAACTCTAAACACCCCACCACTGTGTGTTCCCTACCCCCAGGTTAACCCCTATCACCCCACCACTGTTATTCCCCCCCCCAGATCAACCCTAAACACTCCACCACTGTGTCCCTCCCCCAGATTAACCCCTAGCACTCCACCACTGTGTGTTCCCCCCTCCCCTCCTGGATCAACTCTAAACACCCCACCACTGTGTGTTCCCTCCCCCCAGGTTAACCCCTAGCACCCCACCACTGTGTTTCCCCCCTCCCCTCCCGGATCAATCCTAAACACCCGACCACTGTGTGTTCCCCCCCCAGATTAACCCCTAGCACCCCACCCTGTGTTTCCTCCCCTCCCCTCCTGGATCAACCCTAAACACCCCACCACTGTGTGTTCCCCCGCACATTAACCCCGAATATCCCACCACTTCGTTCCCCTCCCCCCTTCCCAGGTTACCCCTCCCCCCCCAGATTAATTCCTTATCCCCCCCCCCGATTAACCCCTACCTCCCATTCCCGGATTAACCCCTAAATCGATGCCGTCCCATTCCCTCCAGTTGGGTTAACGTCTCCCCTCCCTCCGTCTCCCCCAGGCTCTGAGGAAGGAGCTCCAGACGTGGAAGGTGGACGTCGTCCTGAACGACGGGGCCCCCAACGTCGGTGCCAACTGGCTCCACGACGCCTTCTCCCAAGGTAGGGGGGCACCCGGGGTGTCGCAGGAGGTCGGGCCGTGGGTGGGCCGGCGAGGAACGTGTCAGGTCTGGAGGTGACGCCGTCCACGAGGTGCTCCGGGGGTCGAGGACGGCGGAGGGGGGGTGTGGGTTGGGGGAGGCGCGGGTCTCGCGGTCGTGGCCTGCGAGCGACGTGTCAGATCTGGGATATTGGGATTACTTTATAGTTGTCACACGTGGCGGGACGGAGTGAAACTCTTGTCCATCACGCTGTTCGTACAGATCAGATCGTTACACAGTGTGTCGGGGTTAAACAATAACAGATTGCCAAATGGAGTGGGATAGCGGCAGAGAAAGTAATGCCAGGAGTTCATCTTGCCGTCTCTACGGTCTGTTCAGAGTCTCTCTCTCTCTCTCTCCCCCGCAGCCCAGCTGACTCTGATGGCCCTGAAGCTGGCCTCCGAGTTCCTGGCCCGGGGCGGCTGGTTTATCACCAAGGTGTTCCGCTCCAGGGACTACCAGCCTCTGCTCTGGGTCCTCCGCCAGCTCTTCCGCAGCGTGCACTCCACCAAGCCCCAGGCGTCCCGGCACGAGTCGGCCGAGATCTTCGTCGTCTGCCAGGGTGAGTCTGGCCCTCCTCTTCCGGCCCTCCAGCCCCCCAGCGGCACTCCCTCTCCCTGTACCCCCACCCTCCATCCCATCTCTCCCCACCCTCCATTCCCTCTCTCCCTGTTCCCCCTCTCTCCCCATTCCCCCTCTCTCCCAGGCCCACCCCTCCCCGTCCCCCCCGCCCTCCCCACCACCCCACTCTCTCCCCGTCCCCCTCTCTCCCAGGCCCACCCCTCCCCATCCCCCCCTCCCTCCCCACCACCCCTCCCTCCTCGTCACCCCACGCACTCCCCGTCCCCCTCTCTCCCAGGCCCACCCCTCCCCAGTCTCCCCCTCCCCGTCACCCCACTCCCTCCCCGTCACCCCTCCCTCCCTGTCACCCCACTCTCTCCCTGTTACCCCTCTCTCCCTGTTCCCCCTCTCTCCCAGGCCCACCCCTCCCTGGTCCCCCCCTCCCCGCTACCCCCCTCCCCGTCACCCCTCCCTCTCCCCGCCACCCCTCCCTCCCCGTCACCCCACTCTCTCCCTGTTACCCCTCTCTCCCCGTTCCCCCTCTCTCCCAGGCCCACCCCTCCCCATCCCCCCTCCCTCCCCACCACCCCTCCCTCCTCGTCACCCCACGCACTCCCCGTCCCCCTCTCTCCCAGGCCCACCCCTCCCCAGTCTCCCCCTCCCCGTCACCCCACTCCCTCCCCGTCACCCCTCCCTCCCTGTCACCCCACTCTCTCCCTGTTACCCCTCTCTCCCTGTTCCCCCTCTCTCCCAGGCCCACCCCTCCCTGGTCCCCCCCTCCCCGCTACCCCCCCTCCCCGTCACCCCTCCCTCTCCCCGCCACCCCTCCCTCCCCGTCACCCCACTCTCTCCCTGTTACCCCTCTCTCCCCGTTCCCCCTCTCTCCCAGGCCCACCCCTCCCCATCCCCCCCTCCCTCCCCACCACCCCTCCCTCCTCGTCACCCCACGCACTCCCCGTCCCCCTCTCTCCCAGGCCCACCCCTCCCCAGTCTCCCCCTCCCCGTCACCCCACTCCCTCCCCGTCACCCCACTCCCTCCCCGTCACCCCTCCCTCCCTGTCACCCCACTCCTCCCTGTTACCCCTCTCCCCCTCTCTCCCAGGCCCACCCCTCCCTGGTCCCCCCCTCCCCGCTACCCCCCCTCCCCGTCACCCCTCCCTCTCCCCGCCACCCCTCCCTCCCCGTCACCCCACTCTCTCCCTGTTACCCCTCTCTCCCCGTTCCCCCTCTCTCCCAGGCCCACCCCTCCCCGGTCCCCCCCTCCCTCCCCGTCACTCCACTCTCTCCCTGTCCCCATTCTCTCCCCGTCACCCCCTCCCTCCCTGTCACCCCCCACGTCACCCCACTCTCTCCCTGTCCCCACTCTCTCCCCATCACCCCCCCTCCCCATCACCCCCTTCCCCATCACCCCCCCTCCCCGTCACCCCCCTCTCTCCCCGTCAATGCCCTCTCCCCATCACACCCCTCTGTCCCTGTCCCCCTCCCTCCTCGTCCCCCCTCTCCCCGTCCCCCTCCTCCTCCCCACTCTATCCCCGTCCCCCTCCTCTCTCCCCATCACCCCCCTCTCTCCCCGTCAACCCCCTCTCCTCATCACCCCCCTCTCTCCCCTGTCCCCGCACGCCTGCTGTGTGAGTACAGACCAGAGTTCACTGACCCTCTCCCCCCACCTTGCTCCCCTCCCCACTCTCTGCCCCCCGACCCCTCCAGGATACACGGCCCCCGACAAGATCGACAGCAAGTTTTTCGATCCCAAGCACGCCTTCAAGGACGTGGAAGTACAGGCCAAGAGCGTCCGTGACCTGGTCTCCAGCAAAAAACCCAAGGTATGGGGGTTCGGAGCGCAAGAACATAGTCACAGTCATAGTCAGACTTTATTGATCCCGGGGGAAATTGGTTTTCGTTACAGTTGCTCCATAAATAATAAATAGTAATAGAACCATAAATAGTTAAATAGTAATATATAAATTATACCAGTAAATTATGAAATAAGTCCAGGACCAGCCTATTGGCTCAGGGTGTCTGACCCTCCAAGGGAGGAGTTGTAAAGTTTGATGGCCACAGGCAGGAATGACTTCCTATGACGCTCTGTGTTGCATCTCGGTGGAATGAGTCTCTGGCTGAATGTACTCCTGTGCCCACCCAGTACATTATGTAGTGGATGGGAGACATTGACCAAGATGACATGCAACTTAGACAGCATCCTCTTTCCAGACACCACCGTGAGAGAGTCCAGTTCCATCCCCACAACATCACTGGCCTTACGAATGAGTTTGTTGATTCTGTTGGTGTCTGCTACCCTCAGCCTGCTGCCCCAGCACACAACAGCAAACATGATCGCACTGGCCACCACAGACTCGTAGAACATCCTCAGCATCGTCCGGCAGATGTTAAAGGACCTCAGTCTCCTCAGGAAATGGAGACGGCTCTGACCCTTCTTGTAGACAGCCTCAGTGTTCTTTGACCAGTCCAGTTTATTATCAATTCGTATCCCCAGGTATTTGTAATCCTCCACCATGTCCACACTGACCCCCTGGATGGAAACAGGGGTCACCGGTACCTTAGCTCTCCTCAGGTCTACCACCAGCTCCTTAGCGGGGGGAGGGGTGAGTGTCGGGTGGGGAGGGGGTGCGAGGGAGTGGCAAACAGAGATTGGGAGGTGGGATGGGATGGGGAGGGAGGAAGCTGGAGAGAGAGGGAGTGAAGGGTGTGAGGAAGAGAGAGATGGAGGAAGATAAGGGGTCGGAGGGAGTGGGAAAGGGAGAGATGGAGGAAGATGGGATGGGAGGGATTGGGGAAGGGAGAGATGGACGAAGATAGGGTGTTGGAAGGAGTGGGGAAGGGAGAGATTATGAGGACACTCAGTCCTCGTTTATTGTCATTTAGAAATGCATACATGCATTAAAAAATGATACAATGTTCCTCCAGAATGACATCACAAAAAAACAGGACAAACCAAAGACCAAAACTGACAAGACCACATAATTATAACATATAGTTACAACAGTGCAAAGCAATACCATAATTTGATAAAGAGCCGACCATGGGAACGGTGAAAATAGTCTCAAAGTCCCCGAGTCGATCGACTCCCGATAGTCCCCGATACCAGGCAGCAGAAGGGAGAAACTCTCTCTGCCATAAACCACCAGGCACTGACAACTGCCGATGCCTTGGAAGCAGCCGACCACAGCCGACACGGAGTCCGTCCGAAAACTTCGAGCCTCCGACCAGCCCCTCCGATACAGCCTCCCGAGCGCCATCCTCTGCCAAGCACCTTCGACCTCTCCCTGGCCGCCGAAACACGCAAAGCCGAGGATTTCGGGGCCTTCCCCTCCGGAGATTCCGGTTACCACACAGTAGCAGCGGTAGCGAAGCGGACATTTCAGTTTTCCAGATGTTCCTCCGTTCTCTCACGTCCGTCTCCATCAAATCAGAATTGTGCACGGTCCCCTACTTGACAGATTACAGATATTCATCACCGGAGAGGCCGCCCGCGCTGCGTCACGTCGCCATCTTCTCCCCCCCTTCCTCCCTTGAGGAAGAGAGTGTTGGAGGGAAGGGGGACGGTGTGCGAGGGGAGGGTGAAGTGGCAACGGGAGGGGGAGAGAGGGAGGAAGGAGAGAGAGAGACGGGGAGGTGACGCATTCTCACTTTCGGGGACCCCTCAACTCGCCTCCTCAGCGTTCACTATATCTTCGCGTCCGTGCTGCTTACTGTCTTTTTACCCGTCGGCGGCTTGTCTGTCCTGTTCGGGAGAGGCCTTTCACTGACTCCGTTGAGTCTCCTTGACGTTGCTGCAAATGCCTGCAAGGAAATCGAATGTCAGGGTCGTGTACGGTGACCGACGCGTGGTAGATTTACTGTGTAGTTTTGCGTGGTGGGGGGGGAGGAAGGGATTGTGTTTGTGTGTGAGAGAGAGAGAGAGAGAGAGAGTGGGGGGCTGGAAGAGGACGTGGGGAGAGCGAGGGATAAAAATTTCTCCTCCCCCACCCCACCCCCCGCCCGGTGAGTTTACTCCTGCTGTTCCTCCCCACAGGCCGAGGGTTATTCAGAGGGGGATTACACCCTGTACCACCATTTCACCCTGACAGAGTTCCTCAGGGCCCAGAATCCCGTCGACTTCCTGGACAAGGCCAGCGAGGTGAGGGGGCGAGGGGGGAGGCGGGAGGGAGAGGGGTGAGGGTCGGAGGGGTGAGCTGGAGGAAAAGGGGGAGTGTCTAGAGGGGAGGACAGAGCACCGAGAGGGAAGGAGGAGGGGTGGGGAGGTAGGGAAGAGGGATGGGGGAGGGGGGACCGAGGGGTCGGGTGGACTGAGGAATGGGCAGTGAGGTGGGGAGGGGAGGAGGGAGCGCTGTAGGGGAGCGAGGAGGGAGGGATTGAGCGAGGGGTGCAGAGGGGGAGGGAGGGACTCGGAGGGAGGGAGTGCTACGGAGAGGAGAGAGGGGGAGGGAGGAGGGAGCACTGAAAGAGGCAGAATGGGAGAGCAAACACGAGGAAATCTGCAGATGCTGGAAATTCAAGCAACACACATCAAAGTTGCTGGTGAACGCAGCAGGCCAGGCAGCATCTCTAGGAAGAGGTACAGTCGACGTTTCAGGCCGAGACCCTTCGTCAGGACTAACTGAAGGAAGAGTGAGTAAGGGATTTGAAAGTTGCAGAGGGAGGGGGAGATCCAAAATGATCGGAGAGGACAGGAGGGGGAGGGATGGAGCCGAGAGCTGGACAGGTGATTGGCAAAAGGGGATATGAGAGGATCATGGGACAGGAGGCCTAGGGAGAAAGAAAAGGGGGAGTGGGGGAGAAACCCAGAGGATGGGCAAGGGGTATAGTGAGAGGGACAGAGGGAGAAAAAGGAGAGTGAGAAAAAGAATGTGTGTATATAAATAAGTAACAGATGGGGTACGAGGGGGAGGTGGGGCCTTAGCGGAAGTTAGAGAAGTCAATGTTCATGCCATCAGGTTGGATGGGAGGGAGGGGCTGCAGAGGGGCAGCAAAGGAGGAACATTCAGGGAGCAACGCTGAGGAAGGAGGGTTCAGTAGGGTGGTAGCACTGCCGGGGGTCTGTTCTTGACCGTGAGATGATGTTTACCCCCTGCACCCCCACCCCCACCCCATTCTCTCTGCCTCACCTCCTTTCCCACCCTTCGTGGCGCAGATCACGTTCGACAATCCGGAGCTGGAGAACCACCCGGACACCACGCCGGAGATCCGGGAGTGTTGCAGAGATATTCGGGTCCTGGGGCGCAAGGAGCTGAGGTGAGGGTCAATCCCCATCCGTCCCGCCCGCCCCTACACCACTCCCGGTCTCGGGTAATACCCTCCCTCTGCTATACCCCTCCCTCCCTCCTTAAACCCCTCCCTTTTGCGCTCTGTCTGTGTCTCTCTATCTCCCTCTTTCTCTCTGTCTGTCACTCTCAGTGTCTCTTCACTCTCACTCTCTCTTCATTCTCTCTCTCTCCACTCTCACTCTCTCTTCACTCTGTCTCTTCACTTTCACTCTGCCCTCACTCTTTGTCTCACTCTCTGTCTCTTCACTCTCACTCTCTTCATTCTCTCTCCACGCTCACTCTCTCTTCACTCTGTCTCTTCTCCCTCACTCTGTCTCTTCACATTCACTTTGTCCTCGCTCTTTGTCTCACTCTCTCTCTCTTCACTCTGTCCTTCTCACTCTTTCTCACTTCCTGTCTCTTCACACTCTCTCTCTCTGTCTCTCACATTCTGTCTCTCTCACACTCTGCTCACTCATTCTCACTCTCTCTCGCCTCCTCTTTCTCACTCTTTCTCACTCGCTCTCACTCTCTGTCTGTCCACGTCCCTGCCCCGTGTCCCCACCTCCCCGTCTGTCTGGCTCTCTGTCCCTGCCTGTCTGTCCCTCCCCTCTGACTGTCTCTCCCCCCGCTCCCTCCTCAGGTCCCTGCTGAACTGGAGGAGAGGCCTGCGGAGGTTCCTGGCCAGGCAGCTACGGGGCCGGGCGAAGGAGTTGGATCTGACGCTGGAGTGAGTACCTTGGGAAGGGGGGTGGCGGCGAACTGTCGGTCGGTCGGGAGGGAGGGAGGGAGGGGGTCGTCCCAGACTCGGACGGAAATGCTGACCCCTACCCCCCCCCACTGCAGCTCGTGCGAGGAGAGCGGAGGAGAGGCGGAGAAGGAGGCGCGAGGGCCGGAGCCCGAGGAGGAGGAGCAGCTGGAACAGCAGCTGGCTGACCTGAAGGCCGAGGAGCTGGCAGTCCTGAAGAGGTAGGCCGCGAGGGCGATCTCCCCACCCCCCCACTCTCTGCTCTCTCTACCCCTCTCTCTCTCCCTCTCTCTCTCTCCCTCTCTCTCTCCCTCTCTCTCTCCCTCTCTCTCTACCTCTCTCTCTCTCCCTCTCTCTCTCTCCCTCTCTCTCTACCTCCCTCTCTCTCCCTCTCTCTCTCCCTCTCTCTCTCCCTCTCTCTCTCCCTCTCTCTCTCCCTCTCTCTCTCCCTCTCTCTCTCCCTCTCTCTCTACCTCTCTCTCTACCTCCCTCTCTCTCCCTCTCTCTCTCCCTCTCTCTCTCCCTCTCTCTCTCCCTCTCTCTATCCCTCTCTCTCTCTCCCTCTCTCTCTCTCCCTCTCTCTCTACCTCCCTCTCTCTCCCTCTCTCTCTACCTCTCTCTCTCTCCCTCTCTCTCTACCTCTCTCTCCCTCTCTCTCTACCTCCCTCTCTCTCCCTCTCTCTCTCTCTCTCTCGTCCTCTGTCGCTTCCTCTTCCCGACCCTCTCACTGCGCCCCCCCCCCACCCACACTCTCTGTCCTCCCCCCCCCCCGCAGGAAGAAGCGGAAGGTGCTGAGGGACCTGCGTCGAAAGAGGGAGCGCGCGGAGATGAAGATGGACCTGCCCGGGGAGTCAGTGGCCGACGGCGGGGACGTCTGCCTCTTCTCCCTGAAGCCCATCGGGGGCGCCAAGGTCAGTCCGGCGGGGCGGGGGTGGGGGGGTTCTGTGGAGGGGTGGGGTGGGGAGCACCCTGTCACTCCCCAGAGAGAGTGGGCGCAGGACTGGGGGGAGTGGAGGAAGGAACACTCACTTCCCAGACAGAGAGAGCGGGGTGGGGGAGGAGATAGGGCAGTGAGTGGGAGATAGGAGGGAAGTGGGCCCAGATCTGAAACACCCTACCACTCCCCTCAGAGTGAGGCACAGAGAGGGAGGGTGGGTCGGAAAGAGAGAGTGTCAGAGAGAGAGAGAGTGGGAGCGAGAGGGAGAGTGAATCAGAGAAAGAGACAGTGTTAGAGAGAGGGTGTTGGAGAGAGTGAGAGAGTGTCAGAGAGAGAGAGAGTGGGAGCGAGAGGGAGAGTGAATCAGAGAAAGAGACAGTGTTAGAGAGAGGGTGTTGGAGAGAGTGAGAGAGTGTCTGAGAGTGAGAGGGAGAGTGTGTCAGAGAGAGTGTCGGAGAGAGTGAATGTCAGAGAGATAGAGTGAGTGTGTCAGAGCGAGAGGGAGAGTGAGTTGGAGAGAGGGAGAGTGAGTCTGAGAGAGTGTCGGAGAGAGGGTGAGTGAGTCGGGGAGAGAGAGAGTGAGAGGGAGAGTGTGTCAGAACGAGAGGGAGAGTGAGTCAGAGAGAGTGAGAGAGTGTCGGAGAGGGAGTGTGAGAGAGAGAGTGAGTCGGAGAGAGGGTGAGTGAGTCGGGGAGAAAGTGAGAGAGAGAGAGAGAGGGTGTTGGAGAGAGTGAGAGAGTGTCTGAGAGTGAAAGGGAGAGAGTGTCTGAGCGAGAGGGAGAGAGTGTCGGACAGAGGGTGAGTGAGTCGGAGAGAAAGTGAGAGTGTGTCAGAGAGCGAGAGGGAGAGTGAGTCGGAGAGAGTGAATGTCAGAGAGAGAGAGAGAGGGTGTTGGAGAGAGTGAGAGAGTGTCTGAGAGTGAGAGGGAGAGTGTGTCAGAGCGAGAGGGAGAGTGAGAGAGTGTTGGAGAGGGAGTGAGAGAGAGTGAGTCAGGGAGAGGGTGAGTGTGTCAGAACGAGAGGGAGAGTGAGTCAGAGAGAGTGAGAGAGTGTCGGAGAGGGAGTGTGAGAGAGAGAGTGAGTCGGAGAGAGGGTGAGTGAGTCGGGGAGAAAGTGAGAGAGAGAGAGAGAGGGTGTTGGAGAGAGTGTCTGAGCGAGAGGGAGAGAGTGTCGGACAGAGGGTGAGTGAGTCGGAGAGAAAGTGAGAGTGTGTCAGAGAGCGAGAGGGAGAGTGAGTCGGAGAGAGTGAATGTCAGAGAGAGAGAGTGAGTGTGTCAGAGCGAGAGGGAGAGTGAGTTGGAGAGAGGGAGAGTGAGTCAGAGAGAGTGAGAGAGTGTCGGAGAGAGGGTGAGTGAGTCGGGGAGAGAGAGAGAGTGAGAGAGAAAGTGTGTCAGAGCGAGAGGGAGAGTGAGTCAGAGAGAGTGAGAGAGTGTCGGAGAGAGGGTGAGTGAGTCGGGGAGAGAGAGAGAGAGAGTGAGAGGGAAAGTGTGTCAGAGCGAGAGGGAGAGTGAGTCAGAGAGAGTGAGAGAGTGTCGGAGAGAGGGTGAGTGAGTCGGGGAGAGAGAGAGAGTGAGAGTGAGAGGGAGAGTGTGTCAGAGCGAGAGGGAGAGTGAGTCAGAGAGAGTGAGAGAGTGTCGGAGAGGGAGTGTGAGAGAGAGAGTGAGTCGGAGAGAGGGTGAGTGAGTCGGGGAGAAAGTGAGAGAGAGAGAGAGAGAGGGTGTTGGAGAGAGTGAGAGAGTGTCTGAGAGTGAAAGGGAGAGAGTGTCTGAGCGAGAGGGAGAGAGTGTCGGACAGAGGGTGAGTGAGTCGGAGAGAAAGTGAGAGTGTGTCAGAGAGCGAGAGGGAGAGTGAGTCGGAGAGAGTGAATGTCAGAGAGAGAGAGTGAGTGTGTCAGAGCGAGAGAGTGAGTGTGTCAGAGCGAGAGGGAGAGTGAGTCAGAGAAAGTGAGAGAGTGTCAGAGAGAGGGTGAGTGAGTCGGGGAGAGAGAGAGAGGGAGAGTGTGTCAGAGCGAGAGGGAGAGTGAGTTGGAGAGAGGGAGAGTGAGTCAGAGAAAGTGAGAGAGTGTCGGAGAGAGGGTGAGTGAGTCGGGGAGAGAGAGAGAGGGAGAGTGTGTCAGAGCGAGAGGGAGAGTGAGTCGGAGAGAGGGTGAGTGAGTCGGGGAGAGAGAGAGAGAGGGTGTTGGAGAGAGTGAGAGAGTGTCTGAGAGTGAGAGGGAGAGTGTGTCAGAGCGAGAGGGAGAGTGAGAGAGTGTTGGAGAGGGAGTGAGAGAGAGTGAGTCAGGGAGAGGGTGAGTGTGTCAGAGCGAGAGGGAGAGTGAGTCAGAGAGAGTGAGAGAGTGTCGGAGAGGGAGTGTGAGAGAGAGAGTGAGTCGGAGAGAGGGTGAGTGAGTCGGGGAGAGCGAGAGAGAGAGAGAGGGTGTTGGAGAGAGTGAGAGAGTGTCTGAGAGCGAGAGGGAGAGTGAGTTGGAGAGAGGGAGAGTGAGTCGGAGAGAGAGTGAGAGGGAGAGTGTGTCAGAGCGAGAGGGAGAGTGAGTCGGAGAGAGATGCAGACGGGCAGAGAGAGGAGGCAATGGATGGGAGATGGGGATGGGATAGAGTATGAGAAGGGCTGAGGAGGAGGGAGGTGAGATGGAATGGTAGGGGAAGGGTATGTCGGTGCGGGTAGAAGAGGAGGTGTGAGCAGGGGCACGGGGGGGGTTGGAAAGGGGCAAGGGGAGAGGTGGGAGGAGGAGGGAATGGGCCGGGTGAGGTGGGGGTAGTGGAGAGGAATGGAAGGGGGACGGGTGCTGAGGAGGAGAGGAGGGGGTGGCGTGAGGGAGATAAGGTAGGGAGAGCGGGAGGAGCGATAAAGGAGTAGGGGAAAGCAGGACGGGGAGAGAGGGGTGCGGGTTGGCGGGAAAACCACAGACACCCATCTCCTTCTCCGACGTCTGATCCGGGAGGAGGCACCTCGGTTTGGAGGGAGAGTTGTAGCATTCTGGGATCTCACCATGCACCTCACCCCTCTGCGCCCTCCCTCACTCTCCCTCACTCCCTCCCTCTCTCCCTCTCTCCCACCGGCAGCTGAAGGAGCTGGCGCGAGGGGACATGGCGGCAGCTGACGAGATGCTGGCGGAGGGCGGCCTCCATGCTGACCCCGACCTCGAGGGCCTCCCCCCGCCCGAGGAGGAGGATGAGCAGCTGGCGCCCGACGACGTCTCGCTGGCCAGCGGGCTGAGCGAGTCGGAGCTGGAGGAGGTGGAGGAGAGGCAGAGGGAGCTGGAGGGGCGGCGGGCGGCCTCCCTCGGCAGGTAACACCCGCTCGCCTCGTGCGCTCTCCGTTTGGGCCGAGCCGTCCGCCGCGCCCGGCTACGGTAGACACCCGGTCGCCATGGCCCGCGTCCTCGCCAGCTACGAGCCGTCCGTGCTAATGCTCCCCAGCTCTTCCCCTGCTCGTCAATTTCATCCACTTGAGGTGCAGTTAGTACAGAAAGGGTGCAGAGGAGATATACAAGGATGTTCCCTGGATTGGGGGGCATGCCTTATGAGAACAGATTGAGTGAACTCGGCCTTTTCTCCTTGGAGCGACGGACGGTGAGAGGTGACCTGATACTTTTAATACTTCGAATTAAAATTCCACAACAGAGACAAAAGAAGTAACTTACACAATGACCAGTGCGATCTAAATTAGGAGGACCCGGTTTAGAGAGGGTGTTGACCGTCCGCGTGTCTGTCCGTCAGGCTCAGAAACACCTCTGTTGTATCAGCGCCCTGGCAGTGCGCCCGCCACCCGTTGTGAACATCTCCCCGAAACTCCCCTCCTCTCACCTTACACTTCCGCCCGCTGGTGTTTGACATTTCCACCCTTGACCGGGGCAGGGGTGGGGAGAAAGGACTGACTGCTCTATCTGTCACGGGTAGAGTGAAAGAAAAGCTTCTGTTTGCCGTGTCTTAGCGGAGAGATCATTCCAGAAGTGGGCATGTTGTGGAAGCGTGGGTGTCAAGGTTATTGTCAGGAGCACAGGTGCACTGAAAATCTTAGTCGGTCTCTCTCTCTGTCACTGTCTCTCCCTCACTGTCTCTCTCTCTCTGTCTCTCTCTCTCTGTCTCTCTCTTTCTCACTCTCATTCTCTCTCTCTCTCTCTCACTCATTCTCTCACTCACTGTCTCACTCTCTCTGTCTCTCTCACTCTCTCTCTCACTCTCACTCTGTCTCTCTGACTCTCTCTCACTCTGTCTCTCTCTCTGTCTCTCTCACTCTGTCTCTCTCTCTCTCTCTCACTCATTCTCTCACTCACTGTCTCACTCTCTCTGTCTCTCTCTCTGTCTCTCTCACTCTCTCTCTCTGTCTCTCTCTGTCTCTGATTCTCTCTCTCTCTCTGTCTCTCACTCTGTCGCTCTGACTCTCTCTCACTCTGTCTCTCTGTCTCTCTCACTCTGTCTCTCTCTCTCTCACTCTCTCTCTCTCTCTGTCTCACTCTGTCTCTGATTCTCTCTCTCTCTCATTCTCACTCTCACTCTCTCTCTCACTCATTCTCTCACTCACTCACTGTCTCACTCTCTCTGTCTCTCACTCGGTCGCTCTCTGGTCTCTCTCTCTCATTCTCTCTCTTTCATTCTCTCTCTCTCACTCTCTCTCACTCAGAATCTATCAGGTTTACTATCACCGGCAGGTGACGTGAAATTTAGTAACTTAGCAGCAGTTCAATACAATGCATAAAAGAAAATAAGGATAACGAATAAAATAAAAGTAATTAATAATTAATAAATAAACAAGTAAATCAATTACAGTATACGTATATCGAATAGATTTTAAAAGCGTGCGAAAACAGAAATATTGTATATTAAAAATAAAAGTGAGGTAGTGTCCAAGGGTTCAATATCCATTTAGGAATCGGATGGCAGAGGGGAAGAAGCTGTTCCTGAATCGCTGAGTGTGTGGCTTCAGGCTTCTGTACCTCCTACCTGATGGTAACAGTGAGAAAAGGGCATGTCCTGGGTGCTGGAGGTCCTTCATAATGGACGCTGCCTTTCTGAGACACCGTTTCCTAAAGATGTCCTGGGTACTTTGTAGGCTAGTGCCCAAGATGGAGGTGACTGGATTTACAACCCTCTGCAGCTTCTTTCGGTCCTGTGCAGTAGCCCCTCCATTCCAGACAGTGATGCAGCCTGTCAGAATGCTCTCCATGGTACAACTATAGAAGTTTTTGAGTGTATTTGTTGGCATGCCAAATCTCTTCAAACTCCTAATGAAGTATAGTCGCTGTCTTGCCTTCTTTATAACTACATCGATATGTTGGGACCAGGTCAAATCCTTAGAGTTCTTGACACTGAGGAACTTGAAGCTGCTCACGCTCTCTGCTTCTGATCCCTCTGTGAGGATTGGTATGTGTTTCATCGTCCTACCCTTCCTGAAGTCCACAATCAGCTCTTCCGTCTCACTGACATTGAGTGCCAGGTTGTTGCTGTGACACCACTCCACTAGTTGGCATATCTCACTCCTGTATGCCCCCTCGTCATCACCTGAGATTCTGCCAACAATGGGTGTGTCGTCAGCAAATTTACAGATGGTATTTGAGCTCTGCCTAGCCACACAGTCATGTGTACAGAGAGAGTAGAGCAGTGGGCTAAGCACACACCCCTGAGGTGCGCCAGTGTTGATCGCCAGCGAGGAGGAGATGTTGTCTCCAATCCACACAGACTGTGAGCTTCGGTTGGGAATTCGAGGATCCGATTGCAGAGGGAGGTACAGAGGCCCAGGTTCTGCAACTTCTCCATCAGGACTGTGGGAATGATGGCATTAAATGCTGAGCTGTAGTCGATGAACAGCATCCTGACGTAGGTGTTTGTGTTGTCCAGGTGGTCTAAAGCCGTGTGAAGAGCCATTGAGATTGCGTCTGCCGTTGATCTATTGTGGCGATAGGCAAATTGCAATGGGTCCAGGTCCTTGCTGAGGCAAGAGTTCATTCTAGTCCTGACCAACCTCTCAATGCATTTCACCACTGTAGATGTGAGTTCTACCAAGGCAGCCCACATTATTCTTCTTTGGCACTGGTATAATTGTTGCCTTTTTGAAGCAAGTGGGAACTTCCGCCCGTAGCAGTGAGAAGTTGAAAATGTCCTTGAATACTCCCGCTGGTTGGTTGGCACAGGTTTTCAGAGCCTTACCAGGTATTCCATCAGGACTTCCTGCCTTGCGAGGGTTCACTCTCTTTAAAGACAGTCTAACGTCAGCCTCTGAGACGGAGATCACAGGGTCATCAGGTACAGCAGGGATCTTCACAGCTGTAGTTGTTCACTCCCTTTCAAAGCGTGCATAGAAGGTGTTGAGTTCATCTGGTAATGAAGCATCGCTGCCATTCATGCTATTGGGTTTTGCTTGTTGGTAGTAATGTCCTGCAAACCCTGCCAGAGTTGCTGTGCATTCGATGTTGCCTCCAACCTTGTGTGAAATTGCCTCTTCGCCCTTCAGATAGTCCCTGTAAATCATACCTGGTTTTCTGGTACGGGCCTGGGTCATCAGACTTGAATGTCACTGTCTCGCTCCCCCTCTCACTCTGTCCCTCTCATCCCGTCCCACACTCCATCTCACTCTCACTTTCTCCCTCACTCCCTCTTACTCCCGCCCACCCCCCTCGCTCACTCTCACTCCCTCTTACATTCCTCCTCACTCCCTCTCTCTCTCACTCCCCCACTCTCACGGTCTCTCCCCCTCTCTCTCTCTCTCTTGCTCACACTCTCTCCCCTCTCTCTCGCTCTCCCACACACTCTCACATTCCCTCTCTCTCGCTCTCACATTCCTCCACTCTCTGTCTGTCACACTCCCCCTCTCTCCCTTGTTCACACTCTCACACTGCCCCCCCCACGCTCTCACACTCCCTCACTCTCTCTCACGCTCTCAGACTCCCTCACTCTCTCCCCTCTCTCGCTCTCCCACACGCTCTCACACTCCCCCCCTTCTCGCTGTCACATTCCTCCACTCTCTGTCTGTCACACTCCCCCTCTCTCTCCCTTGTTCACACTCTCTCACTGTCTCTCCCCTCTCTCTCTCGCTCTCCCACACGCTGTCACATTCCCACTCTCTCTGTCACACTCCCCCTCGCCCTCTCTCTTGCTCACACTCCCTCACTCTCTCTCACGCTCTCAGACTCCCTCACTCTCTCTCCCCTCTCTCTCTCGCTCCCCCACACGCTCTCACACACTCCCCCCGCTCTCCCACTCACACGTCCGTCTGAAGGCCATGTTGATCGTCCACGTCCCTCTGTGCAAGGACGCGGTGGGGTAAAGAAACTAGGCTTTCATCAGCGTCAGAAACAACGTTCACCAGGAAAGCGGAAATTAAGCCGTAAATAAAACGCTGATTTGACAAGGGAAGGACACGATTAGGAATTAAGAAGGAAGTCCTTGGTCCTGCAAGGGGTCCCCTGCATTGCCGCGATGCAGAAGTGGTGAGGGCTCAGTCCGACGGTTCAGGAACCAAACACCGGAAGGGAAGTCGATGTTCCTGATCCCGGTGGTGTCGGACCTCCTGCTACTTCACCCCCTGACCGACGGGGGCCGTGAGAAGCGGGCAGGGCCGGGACGGTGGGGAGGGATTTTGCCCGCGGTGCACCGGGCAGGGTCTGATACCCCCTCCTTCGGGAGCCGCTCGTGCCAGTGACTCGAGTCGCAAACCGGAGAGAGGACCCGCGGGCGCCGGAAACCCAAGCAACAGGCACCAAAAGCGCCGGAGGGACTCAGCAGGCCGGGCCGCGCTGCGGAAAGGAGCGAAACAGCCGACGTTTGGGGCCGGGAGCGTTTGGCGGGACTGGAGAAGGGTCTCGGCCTGAAACGTGGACGGTACTGTGCTGCCTGGCCCGCTGAATCCCTCCAGCAGTTTGTGTGTCTGCCGGGGACGGTCACCGACTTACCGTGTGCTGTGAAACTTTGTTGTTTTGTGACGGCTGTACAGTGCAGCAGATACAGATAATATATATTACGGTCAGAAATTTATCTTAAAAGTAAACTAACAGTGCAGAGAGAGAGAGTAGTGAGGTGGTGTTCACGGGTTCAATGTCCGTTCAGGAATCGGACGGTAGAGGGGAGGAAGCTGTTTCTGAATCGCTGAGTGTGGGCCTTCAGGCTTCTGTACCTCCTTCCTGACGGTAACAGTGAGAAGAGGGCACGTCCTGGGTGGTGGGGGTCCTTAATAACGAACACCGCCTTCCTGAGACACCGCTCCCTGACGATGTCCTGGACCCCGTGGAGGCCGGGACCCGTGATGGAGCTGATTAATTTTACAACTTTCTACAACTTATTTCATTCCTGTGCATTACCCCTCTCTCCCCCAATACCAGACGGTGATGCAGCCCGTCAGAATGCCCTCCACAGTACATCTGTAGAAGTTTTCCGAGTGTTTTTGTTAAACCAAATCTCCTCAAACTCCTAATGAAGTATAGCCGCTGTCTTGCCGCCTTTTCTATAGCAGCATCAAAGTGTTTGGGGCCAGGTTAGATCCTCAGAGAGATTGTGGCCCTCAGGAATTTGAGACTGCTCACTCTCTCCACTTCTGATCCCTCCACGAGGATTGGTTTGTGTCCCCCCCCCGTCCTGAAGCCCGGAGTCAGTTCCCTGGTCTCAGTGACGCTGAGTGTGCGTGGTTACTGCTCTGACAGCAGTCAGCCAGCTGACCTGGCTCGCTCCCGTACGCCCCCTCGCCACCACCTGAGAGTCTGTCCACAGCCGCTGAGTCACCGGCGAGTTTTATAGGCGTTGTTCGAGCTGTGCCCGGGCACGCCCTCGTGGGTGTCGGGGGAGCAGTGGGCTACGCACACGCCCCGGAGGTGCCCCGCTGTTGACCGTCAGCGAGGAGGGGATGTTCCCGCCGATCCGCACGGAGCCACGGCCTTCCGGTTGGGAAGTGGAGGGTCCAGCTGCGGAGCGAGGTACAGAGGCCCAGAAACATAGAAAACCTACAGCACAATACAGGCCTTTCGGCCCACAGAGTTGTGCGGAATATGTCCCTAGCTTAGAAATTACTAGGCTTACCCACAGCCCTCTATCTTACTAAGCTCCATGTACCTATCTAAATGTCTCTTAAAAGACCCGATCGTTTCCGCCTCCACCAGCGTCGCCGGAAGCCCATTCCACGCACTCACCACTCTCTGAGTAAAAAACTTACCCCTGACATCTCCTCTGTTCCTACTCCCCAGCACCTTAAACCTGTGTCCTCTTGTGGCAACCATTTCATCCCTCTGACTATCCACACGATTAATGCCTCTCATCATCTTATACACCTCTATCAGGTCACCTCCCATCCTCCGTCGCTCCAGGGAGAAAAGGCCGACTTCACTCAACCTATTCTCATAAGGCACGCTTCCCCAATCCAGGCAACATCCTTGTAAATCTCCTCTGCACCCTTTCTATGGTTTCCACATCCTTCCTGTAGTGAGGTGACCAGAACTGAGCACAGTACTGCAAGTGGGGTCTGACCAGGGTGCTATATAGCTGCAACATTACCTCTCGGCTCCTAAACTGAATTCCACGACTGATGAAGGCCAATGCACCGTAAGCTTTCTTAACCACAGAGTCAACCTGCGCAGCTGCTTTCAGCGTTCTATGGGCTCAGACCCTAAGATCCCTCTGATCCTCCACACTACCAAGATCTTACCATTAATGCTATATTTTGCCATCATATTTGACCTACCAAAATGAACCACCTCACACTTATCAGGGATGCATCTCACCCTAACCATGGACTTTTTACTCTCCTCCCATCCGGTAAGCGTTACAGGAGCCTCCGCTCCCGCACCAGCAGGCACAGGAAGAGCTTCTTCCCTGAGGCTGTGACGCTGCTGAAAAAAGGCTGAGAAGCTTTTCGATCAGGACTGTGAGAATGATGGTGTTAAACGCTGAGCTTGTAGTCAGTAAACAGCATCCAGACAGGGGTGTTTGCATCCAGCAAGCGGCCCAAGCCTGCACAGACCCACTGCGATCACGTCTGCTGTTGGCCCATTCCGGCAATCGGCAGTCCGCAGTGGGACTGAGGGCAGGAGCTGATTCTGGCCGGGACAGAAAGCACTCCGTCACCGTAGGGGTGAGCGCGGCTGGGCGATGGTCGTTGAGACAGCTCGCCCTGCTACCCTGGGGCGCTGGCTCGGTAACGGTGGGGAGGAGGAGGGCAGGCAGGCAAGAGTGGCCGGGACTGATCCGCCCCTGTCCACAGGCGGAAGAGGCCCAGGCGGGAGGATCCAGCGCCCGCGCCGGAGGGAGACGGAAACCCCCTGGTGGTCCACCTGGAGACCCCCGACCAGCGACGGGAGCAGCAGACGGACCAGTGGTTCTCCAAGGTAGGGGTCAACTCCCCCCAACCCCCCACCACCCTAAACATCTGCCCTCTGGTACTGTGCACCCCTGTCGGTCTTGTGTGTTTCTTTCTTTCTCTTTCTCTCTTTCTCTCTCTCTCTCTCCCCCTCTCTCCCCCTCTACCCCCTCTACCCCATCTCTTTCCCCCTCTCCCCCACTACCCCCTCTCTCTTTCTCCCCTCTTTCTCCCCTCTCTCCCCCCACTACCCGTCTCTCCTCCCTCTCTCTTCCCCCTCCCCCCTCTCCCCCTCCCCTCTCTCTCCCCCTTCTCTCTCCCTCCCCCCTCTCTCTCCCCCCTCTCCCTCCCCCCTCTCTCTCCCTCCTCCCTCTCCCTCCCCCTCTCTCTCCCTCCTCCCTCTCCCTCCCCCTCTCTCTCCCCCCTCTCCCTCCCCCCCTCCCCCATCTCTCCCCCCACTACCCGTCTCTCCTCCCTCTCTCTTCCCCCTCCCCCCCTCTCCCCCTCCCCTCTCTCTCCCCCTTCTCTCTCACTCCCCCCTTTCTCTCCCCCCTCTCCCTCCCCCCTCTCTCTCCCTCCTCCCTCTCCCTCCCCCTCTCTCTCCCTCCTCCCTCTCCCTCCCCCCTCTCTCTCCCTCCTCCCTCTCCCTCCCCCCCTCTCTCCCTCCCCCCTCTCTCTCCCCCCTCTCTCTCCCATCTCTCTCCCATCTCTCCCCCTCTCTCTCCGTTCTCGCCACCTCTCTCTCACCCAATCTCTCTCTCTCCCGTCCCGCCTTGGGTCTGTGAAAGTGGGGGTGAGTGCTACAGACAAACTGAGCCCTGTCTCCCCCACAGGACGTCTTCGCCGGCCTGGAGACCGAGGGGGACGAGCAGCTGGAGATCCAGCAGACGGCACACCTCTGCCGGAGGCAGACTGGTACGGACCGGGGGAGACGGGGGAGGAGAGGGGAGAGGGGATGGGACAGGAGCGGGTAGAGGGGACAGGAGAACGGGGGAAGGGAGGGGGATGGGGGAAGAGAGACGGGAGGGGGACGGGGGAAGAGAAAGGTGACAGGGTAAGGGAGAGGGGAAAGGGACAGGAGAGGGGACAGCGGATGGGGGACGGGAGAGGGGACAGGGGACGGGAGGGGGGATGGGGGACGGGAGAGGGGACAGGGGAGGGGACGGGGGAAGAGAAAGGTGACAGGGTAAGGGAGAGGGGAGAGGGGACAGGGGATGGGAGAAGGGAGAGGGGACAGGGGATGGGGGAAGGGAGCGGGGACAGGGGATGGGGGAAGGGAGAGGGGACAGGGGATGGGGGAAGGGAGCGGGGATGGGAGAGGGGACAGGGGACGGGAGAAGGGAGAGGGGACAGGAGAGGGGGAAGGGAGAGGGGACAGGGAAAGGGAGAGGGGATGGGGGAAGGGAGATGGGAGCGGGGACAGGAGAAGGGAGAGGGGACGGGAGAAGGAAGAAGGAAGAGGGGACAGGAGAAGGAAGAGGGGACGGGAGAGGGGAGATGGGAGAGGGGACGGGAGAGGGGAGATGGGAGAGGGGACAAGGGATGGGGAAGGGACAGGGGAGAGGGGAAGGGAGAGGGGACAAGGGACGGGAGAAGGGAGAATGGAGAAGGGACGGGGGAAGGGAGAGGGGACAGGGAGAGGGGAGATGGGAGAGGGGACGGGGAGAGGGGAGATGGGTGAGGAGACGGGAGAGGGGAGATGGGAGAGGGGACGGGAGAGGGGAGAAAGGAGCGACATATCAGGGGAGCAGGCAGAGCAGCTGCAGGAGGGGAATGTGTCCTTCCCTTCCTTTCTGATATCTCCCCGTCGCTCCCCACCCCAGAGGAAAATCAGCCGTCGGAACTGGAGACGGAGAGGGAACTGGAGCAGAAGGGACAGCAGCCGGGCCCACGACAGGGGGAGGCAGTGGACGTGAAGGAGGATTCCGAGGATGAAACATCAAGTGACGAGAGGTAACTCCCAGTGTGGGGGAAACGGGAGACCGGGACCTGTCTGTGGGGTGGGGAGTGAGCAGAGTTTGGGTGATGCAGAGGGAGCTCCACACCGTGTCTGACCCGTGTCCCGGGAGCGCTCGGTGCCCACACTGGGAATAAAGTGGAGGGGGGACACACTGTGGGGGTGATGTAAAGGGAGCTCCACACAGTGTCTGACCCGTGTCCCGGGAGCGCTCGGTGCCCACACTGGGGATAAAGTGGGGGGGGACACACAGTGGGGGTGATGTAGAGGGAGCTCCACACCGTGTCTGACCGATGTCCCAGGAGCGCTCGGTGCCCACACTGGGGATAAAGTGGTGGTGGGGGGACACACTGTGGGGGTGATGTAGAGGGAGCTCCACACCGTGTCTGACCCGTGTCCCGGGAGCGCTCGGTGCCCACACTGGGGATAAAGTGGGGGGGGACACACTGTGGGGGTGATGTAGAGGGAGCTCCACACCGTGTCTGACCCGTGTCCCGGGAGCGCTCGGTGCCCACACTGGGGATAAAGTGGGGGGGACACACTGTGGGGGTGATGTAGAGGGAGCTCCACACCATGTCTGACCCGTGTCCCGGGAGCGCTCGGTGCCCACACTGGGGATAAAGTGGAGAGGACACACTGTGGGGGTGATGTAGAGGGAGCTCCACACCGTGTCTGACCCGTGTCCCGGGAGCGCTCGGTGCCCACACTGGGGATAAAGTGGAGGGGGACACACTGTGGGGGTGACGTAGAGGGAGCTCCACACCGTGTCTGACCCGTGTCCCGGGAGCGCTCGGTGCCCACACTGGGGATAAAGTGGGGTAGGGACACACTGTGGGGGTGACGTAGAGGGAGCTCCACACCGTGTCTGACCTGTGTCCCGGGAGTGCTTGGTGCCCACACTGGGGATAAAGTGGGGTAGGGACACACTGTGGGGGTGACGTAGAGGGAGCTCCACACCGTGTCTGGCCCGTGTCCCGGGAGCGCTCGGTGTCCACACTGGGGATAAAGTGGGGGAACACACTGTGGGGGTGACGTAGAGGGAGCTCCACACCGTGTCTGACCCGTGTCCCGGGAGCGCTCGGTGCCCACACTGGGGATAAAGTGGGGGGGTGGACACACTGTGGGGGTGACGTAGAGGGAGCTCCGCACCGTGTCTGACCCGTGTCCCGGGAGCGCTCGGTGCCCACACTGGGGATAAAGTGGGGGGACACACTGTGGGGGTGATGTAGAGGGAGCTCCACACCGTGTCTGACCCGTGTCCCGGGAGCGCTCGGTGCCCACACTGGGGATAAAGTGGGGGAGGACACACTGTGGGGGTGATGCAGAGGGAGATCCACACCGTGTCTGACCCGTGTCCCGGGAGCGCTCGGTGCCCACACTGGGGATAAAGTGGGGGGGGGACACACTGTGGGGGTGACGTAGAGGGAGCTCCGCACCGTGTCTGACCCGTGTCCCGAGAGCGCTCGGTGCCCACACTGGGGATAAAGTGGGGGGGGACACACTGTGGGGGTGATGCAGAAGGAGATCCACACCGTGTCTGACCCGTGTCCCGGGAACGCTCGATGCCCACACTGGGGATAAAATGGGGGGGGGGGACACACTGTGGGGGTGACGTAGAGGGAGCTCCACACCGTGTCTGTCCCGTGTCCCGGGAGCGCTCGGTGCCCACACTGGGGATAAAGTGGGGGGACACACTGTGGGGGTGATGTAGAGGGAGCTCCACACCGTGTCTGACCCGTGTCCCGGGAGCGCTCGGTGCCGACACTGGGGATAAAGTGGGGGGGGACACACTGTGGGGGTGATGTAGAGGGAGCTCCACACCGTGTCTGACCCGTGTCCCGGGAGCGCTCGGTGCCCACACTGGGGATAAAGTGGGAGGACACACTGTGGGGGTGATGTAGAGGGAGCTCCGCACCGTGTCTGACCCGTGTCCCGAGAGCGCTCGGTGCCCACACTGGGGATAAAGTGGGGGGGGACACACTGTGGGGGTGATGTAGAGGGAGCTCCACACCGTGTCTGACCCATGTCCCGGGAGCGCTCGGTGCCCACACTGGGGATAAAGTGGGGGGGGACACACTGTGGGGGTGATGTAGAGGGAGCTCCACACCGTGTCTGACCCGTATCCGTGGAGCGCTCGGTGCCCACACTGGGGATAAAGTAGGGGGGGACACACTGTGGGGGTGATGTAGAGGGAGCCCCCTTGATCTGTTCCATCCCATTTGCTCTCTGACTTCTTGATCCAAACTTCCAGTGACATCCAGCAGATGAAGAACGCTGTGGGACCAAACCGGAGAGCCCCGGCTGACGAAGATGACGAGTTTGAGGTGGTTCCAGTGAAGAAGTGTGGTGAGTGAGTTAGATTACATCCCTGTTGATCCCGGGGATCTGTTATTCTATATATAAACCCCCTGAACCCCCATATCAGATCCCGGCCTGTGACCCACTCCCGGGGATCTGTCATTCTATATATAAACGCCCTGAGCCCCCGGATCAGATCCCGGCCTGTGACCCACTCCCAGGGATCTGTTATTCTATATATAAACCCCCTGAACCCCTGGATCAGATCCCAGCCTATAACCCACTTCCGGGGATCTGTTATTCTATGTATAAACTCCCTGAACCCCTGGATCAGATCCCAGCCTGTAACCCACTCCCGGGGATCTGTTATTCTATATATAAACCCCTGAACCCCTGGATCATATCCCAGTCCGGCACCCACTCCCAGGGATCTGTTATTTTATATATAAACCCCCTGAACCCCTGGATCAGATCCCAGTCTGTAACCCACTCCCGGGGATCTGTTATTCTATATATAAACCCCTGAACCCCTGGATCATATCCCAGCCCGGCACCCACTCCCAGGGATCTGTTATTCTATATATAAACCCCCTGAACCCCTGGATCAGATCCCAGTCTGTAACCCACTTCCAGGGATCTGTTATTCTATATATTAACCCCTGAACCCCTGGGTCAGATCCCAGCCTGTGACCCACGCCTGGGGATCTGTTATTCTATATATAAACCCGTGAACCCCTGGATCAGATCCCAGCCTGTAACCCACTCCCGGGGATCTGTTATTCTATATATAAACCCCTGAACCCCTGGGTCAGATCCCAGCCTGTGACCCACTCCCAGGGATCTGTTATTCTCTATATAAACCCCCTGAACCCCTGGATCAGATCCCAGTCTGTAACCCACTCCCGGGGATCTGTTATTCTATATATAAACCCCTGAACCCCTGGGTCAGATCCCAGCCTGTGACCCACTCCCGGGGATCTGTTATTCTATATATAAACCCACTGAACCCCTGGATCAGATCCCAGTCTGTGACCCACTCCCGGGGATCTGTTATTCTATATATAAACCCCCTGGACCGCTGGATCAGATCCCAGTCTGTGACCCACTCCCGGGGATCTGTTATTCTATATATAAACCCCTGAACCCCTGGGTCAGATCCCAGCCTGTGACCCACTCTCAGGACGGTTATCTCCGACACGAAACCCCTGGTCTGGAGCCTCCGTGACCCGTCGTGGCCATGAGACGTTTCTGAGCCTTGTCTGCCCCTGTGAACTCAGATCGAGTCCTGGACCCCGAAGGCCTGGCCCTGGGGACAGCCATCGCAACGTCACGGAAAAGGGCCCGAGACCTGGTGGACGATTCCTTCAACAGGTGAGGGGCCGGGCTGGTGGGGGGGAGCGAGTGGGTTGTGGCGAGGGGTCGGAGGTGGGGGAGGGTGGGAGCACCTTTCCCTGTTGATATGCTGAGCACGCCGTCCCTCGCCCTCAGGTACGCCTTCGAGGACCCCGAGGGGACCCTGCCCGACTGGTTCGTGGACAACGAGCACAGGTACCGCCAGCGGCCGGCGCCCTTCGACCCCGCCATGGCCGCCGAGTTCCGCCGGCGCTGGGCCGAGATCAACGCCCGGCCCATCAAGAAGGTCGCCGAGGCCAAGGCCCGAAAGAAACGCCGGGTACGTGACCCCCCCGACCCACTCTCCGTCTCTCCCCCCGCCCCGCCCCGCACACTCTCACCAGTCTCCTCTTCCCGCTGCAGTTCCTGAAGAAGATGGAGCAGCTGAAGAGGAAAGCTGAGGCCGTGGTAAACACCGTCGACATTTCAGAGCGGGAGAAGATGGCCCAGATGAGAAGGTGCGGGTTCTCTTCCTCCGCCCCCTCCCACGCCTTCACTCTCACGCATTGCTGTCCATTGGCCCCCCCGCCCCTCTCCGCCACCGTGCCCGACCCCGTCCCATCGCCCTGCGTCATTCACTCCCCTCCCCCCACCCCGCTGTCCATCCAAGCCGCTCACAGCCCGTCCCAAGACTGACCGTCCACTCACCCCCTCCCCGTCCCTCACCCCTCCCCGTCCCTCACCCCCTCCCCGTCCCGAGACTGACCGTCCCTCACCCCCTCCCCGTCCCTCACCCCCTCCCCGTCCCGAGACTGACCGTCCCTCACCCCCTCCCCGTCCCGAGACTGACCGTCCCTCACCCCTCCCCGTCCCTCACCCCCTCCCCGTCCCGAGACTGACCGTCCCTCACCCCTCCCCGTCCCTCTCCTCCTCCCCGTCCCGAGACTGACTGCCTCTCTCCCCCTCCCCGTCGCGAGACTGACCGTCCCTCACCCCCTCCCCGTCCCGAGACTGACTGCCTCTCTCCCCCTCCCCGTCCCGAGACTGACCGTCCCTCACCCCCTCCCCATCCCCAGACTGACTGCCTCTCTCCCCCTCTACCCTGACAGCATCTACAAGAAGGCTGGGCTGGGCCGAGAGAAGCGTGAGGTCACCTACGTCGTGTCCAAGAAGGGGGCTGCCCGGCGTTCGGGGCGGCCCGCGGGGGTGAAGGGCAAGTATCGGATGGTGGACCCTCGCATGAAGAAGGACAGCCGGCCCGGGGGCAAGGAGGCAGGGGGCAAGAGGAAGGGGCGGAAGTAGAGGGCATAACCCCCCCCTCCACCGGCTTCACCCCCCCCATCCCCATCTCCCCTTCTTTCACGTGTACAGAGATGTCTCCTTTGCAAATAAACCCGCGCTGTGCTGGTCACACGGTGCGTCAGACGACTTCCGGAGCCTGCGTCTCCTTCTTTGTTGCACGGGCTGTATCTGGGGGCGGTCAGTTCGATGGGGAGGGTGGAGTGGCTGGCGGAAGTAGGCCCCCTCTCCCACCACCTCTCCGTCTACCCTTTCCTCAATCGGCAGCGGCAATCTCCACCCCGTTTCCCTACACGCACTCTACCCCACCCCCCACGCTGCCCACCCTGCCTCTGTCACACCCCCCACCTTCCCGGTTTCCAAAAACGCCCCACCCCGTCTCCTCCGCCAACACCCCCCCGCCCCCAGTTTGGTGACCCCACTCTTACAGAGGGCGGCGGGGGACATAAAGGAAGACCGTCATCAGTCAGAACTTTGGGAAGCTTTATTTCGTACCAAGCAGCGAGAGGGGAGAGCGCGCGCGCGTGTTAGTCAGGTGTGGAGAGGCCAGGGGCCTGTATCTATGCGTGTGGAGAGGCCGGGGGCCTGTATCCATGCGTGTGGAGAGGCCGGGGGCCTGTATCTGTGGGTGCGGAGAGGCCGGGGGCCTGTATCTATGCGTGCGGAGAGGCCTGAGGCCTGTATCTGTGGGTGCGGAGAGGCCTGAGGCCTGTATCTGTGGGTGCGGAGAGGCCTGAGGCCTGTATCTGTGGGTGCGGAGAGGCCTGAGGCCTGTATCTGTGGGTGCGGAGAGGCCTGAGGCCTGTATCTGTGGGTGCGGAGAGGCCTGAGGCCTGTATCTGTGGGTGCGGAGAGGCCTGAGGCCTGTATCTATGCGTGCGGAGAGGCCGGGGGCCTGTATCTATGCGTGCGGAGAGGCCGGGGGCCTGTATCTATGCGTGCGGAGAGGCCTGAGGCCGGTATCTATGGGTGTGGAGGTCTGGGGGCCTTCTTGACGGGGACTGTTGAACTGGTGATGGTCAATGTGTGTGTGTGTGTGGCGTCCGGTGGCCTTCATCTCTATGCCCCTGCCCCTCTCGATGGGGACGGTTGGAGTGGGGACAGTATCTCCCCTCTCTGGCGGCCGCAGGGCCGGGGCCGGGGGGGATCACTGCTTCCCGTTGCCGTTGATGGGCAGCTTGGTGTGGGCGTCGCTCTTCAGGTACTTGCTGAGTGCGGGCCTCGAGGTCACCCTCTGGTAGTAGGCCTGCAGCAGGGGCAGCTCCTTCAGGCACGTGGGCTCCAGCGTCTGCAGGTTCAGCAGCAAGTCCACCAGATTGTAGTCGGCGTAGCAGATCTGGGGGGGTGTGGGGGTGCAATGAGAATGAGAAAGTTAGAGAGCTCACCAGAGTCAGACGTATCACACGGGTCAGACACGGTGTGGAGCTCCCTCTACATCACCCCCACTGTGTGTCCCCCCACTTTATCCCCAGTGTGGGCACCGAGCTCTCCCGGGACACGGGTCAGACACGGTGTGGAGCTCCCTCTACATCACCCCCACAGTGTGTCCCCCCCCCCACTTTATCCCCAGTGTGGGCACCGAGCGCTCCCGGGACACGGGTCAGACACGGTGTGGAGCTCCCTCTACATCACCCCCACAGTGTGTCCCTACCCCCCACTTTATCCCCAGTGTGGGCACCGAGCGCTCCCGGGACACGGGTCAGACACGGTGTGGAGCTCCCTCTACATCACCCCCACAGTGTGTCCCCCCACTTTATCCCCAGTGTGGGCACCGAGCGCTCCCGGGACACGGGTCAGACACGGTGTGGAGCTCCCTCTACATCACCCCCACAGTGTGTCCCCCACTTTATCCCCAGTGTGGGCACCGAGCGTTCCCGGGACACGGGTCAGACACGGTGTGGAGCTCCCTCTACATCACCCCCACAGTGTGTCCCTACCCCCCACTTTATCCCCAGTGTGGGCACCGAGCGCTCCCGGGACACGGGTCAGACACGGTGTGGAGCTCCCTCTACATCACCCCCACAGTGTGTCCCCCCACTTTATCCCCAGTGTGGGCACCGAGCGCTCCCGGGACACGGGTCAGACACGGTGTGGAGCTCCCTCTACATCACCCCCACAGTGTGTCCACCCCCCCACTTTATCCCCAGTGTGGGCACCGAGCGCTCCCGGGACACGGGTCAGACACGGTGTGGAGCTCCCTCTACATCACCCCCACAGTGTGTCCACCCCCCCACTTTATCCCCAGTGTGGGCACCGAGCGCTCCCGGGACACGGGTCAGACACGGTGTGGAGCTCCCTCTACATCACCCCCACAGTGTGTCCCCCCCCACTTTATCCCCAGTGTGGGCACCGAGCGCTCCCGGGACACGGGTCAGACATGGTGTGGAGCTCCCTCTACATCACCCCCACAGTGTGTCCCCCCACTTTATCCCCAGTGTGGGCACCGAGCGCTCCCGGGACACGGGTCAGACACGGTGTGGAGCTCCCTCTACATCACCCCCACAGTGTGTCCCCCCACTTTATCCCCAGTGTGGGCACCGAGCGCTCCCGGGACACGGGTCAGACACGGTGTGGAGCTCCCTCTACATCACCCCCACAGTGTGTCCCCCCACTTTATCCCCAGTGTGGGCACCGAGCGCTCCCGGGACACGGGTCAGACACGGTGTGGAGCTCCCTCTACATCACCCCCACAGTGTGTCCACCCCCCCACTTTATCCCCAGTGTGGGCACCGAGCGCTCCCGGGACACGGGTCAGACACGGTGTGGAGCTCCCTCTACATCACCCCCACAGTGTGTCCCCCCACTTTATCCCCAGTGTGGGCACCGAGCGCTCCCGGGACACGGGTCAGACACGGTGTGGAGCTCCGTCTACATCACCCCCACAGTGTGTCCCCCCCACTTTATCCCCAGTGTGGGCACCGAGCGGTCCCAGGACACGGGTCAGACACAGTGTGGAGCTCCCTCTACATCACCCCCACAGTGTGTCCCTAACCCCCCCACTTTATCCCCAGTGTGGGCACCGAGCGCTCCCAGGACACGGGTCAGACACGGTGTGGAGCTCCCTCTACATCACCCCCACAGTGTGTCCCTCCCCCCACTTTATCCCCAGTGTGGACACCGAGCGTTCCCGGGACACGGGTCAGACACGGTGTGGAGCTCCCTCTACATCACCCCCACAGTGTGTCCCCCCCACTTTATCCCCAGTGTGGGCACCGAGCGCTCCCGGGACGCAGGTCAGACACGGTGTGGAGCTCCCTCTACATCACCCCCACAGTGTGTCCCTACCCACTTTATCCCCAGTGTGGGCACCGAGCGCTCCTCGGATACGGGTCAGACACGGTGTGGAGCTCCCTCTACGTCACCCCCACAGTGTGTCCCCCCCACTTTATCCCCAGTGTGGGCACCGAGCGCTCCCGGGACGCAGGTCAGACACGGTGTGGAGCTCCCTCTACATCACCCCCACAGTGTGTCCCTACCCCCCCCCACGTTATCCCCAGTGTGGGCACCGAGCGCTCCCGGGACACGGGTCAGACACAGTGCGGAGCTCCCTCTACATCACCCCCACAGTGTGTCCCTACCCCCCCCCACGTTATCCCCAGTGTGGGCACCGAGCGCTCCCGGGACACGGGTCAGACACAGTGTGGAGCTCCCTCTACGTCACCCCCACAGTGTGTCCCCCCCACTTTATCCCCAGTGTGGGCACCGAGCGCTCCCGGGACGCAGGTCAGACACGGTGTGGAGCTCCCTCTACATCACCCCCACAGTGTGTCCCTACCCCCCCCCACGTTATCCCCAGTGTGGGCACCGAGCGCTCCTGGGACGCCCCTCTCTGTCACTGACCTTCTCTCCGTGGATGAATCCTGCGCTTTCCCCCTTATTGTTATTTTTCAGCAGTCCCTCGAACCACTTCAGTTCGTCCGGGAGACTTTTGATGAAATCGGCCTTCCCGGTCTCCTGGGGTAAGGGAATGACGGGGACCGTTCAGCGAGTCAACCTCCTCAATCCCCAGCTCGGCCCCTGCTTCAACCGCCTGCCTGTCTCCTCCTCCACTCTCAGCACTCACTCCCTCCTTCTCACCCTCCCCATCGCCACCTCCCCTCCACTCCCCATCCCTCCTTCCCTCTGCCTCCCAACTCCCATCGCCACCTCCCCTCCACTCCTCCTCCCAACTCCCATCGCCACCTCCCCTCCACTCCTCCTCCCAACTCCCATCCCCACCTCCCCTCCACTCCTCCTCCCAACTCCCATCCCTCCCTCCCTCCACTCCTCCTCCCAACTCCCATCGCCACCTCCCCTCCACTCCTCCTCCCAACTCCCATCGCCACCTCCCCTCCACTCCTCCTCCCAACTCCCATCCCTCCCTCCCTCCACTCCTCCTCCCAACTCCCATCCCTCCCTCCCTCCACTCCTCCTCCCAACTCCCATCCCCACCTCCCCTCCACTCCTCCTCCCAACTCCCATCCCTCCCTCCCTCCACTCCTCCTCCCAACTCCCATCGCCACCTCCCCTCCACTCCTCCTCCCAACTCCCATCGCCACCTCCCCTCCACTCCTCCTCCCAACTCCCATCCCTCCCTCCCTCCACTCCTCCTCCCAACTCCCATCGCCACCTCCCCTCCACTCCTCCTCCCAACTCCCATCGCCACCTCCCCTCCACTCCTCCTCCCAACTCCCATCCCCACCTCCCCTCCACTCCTCCTCCCAACTCCCATCCCTCCCTCCCTCCACTCCTCCTCCCAACTCCCATCGCCACCTCCCCTCCACTCCTCCTCCCAACTCCCATCGCCACCTCCCCTCCACTCCTCCTCCCAACTCCCATCCCCACCTCCCATCCACTCCTCCTCCCAACTCCCATCCCTCCCTCCCTCCACTCCTTGTCCCAACTCCCATCCCCACCTCCCCTCCACTCCTCCTCCCAACTCCCATCCCCACCTCCCCTCCACTCCTCCTCCCAACTCCCATCCCTCCCTCCCTCCACTCCTTCTCCCAACTCCCATCCCCACCTCCCCTCCACTCCTCCTCCCAACTCCCATCCCTCCCTCCCTCCACTCCTTCTCCCAACTCCCATCCCCACCTCCCCTCCACTCCTTCTCCCAACTCCCATCCCCACCTCCCCTCCACTCCTCCTCCCAACTCCCATCCCTCCCTCCCTCCACTCCTTCTCCCAACTCCCATCGCCACCTCCCCTCCACTCCTCCTCCCAACTCCCATCCCCACCTCCCCTCCACTCCTCCTCCCAACTCCCATCCCTCCCTCCCTCCACTCCTCCTCCCAACTCCCATCCCTCCCTCCACTCCACTCCTCCTCCCAACTCCCATCGCCACCTCCCCTCCACTCCTCCTCCCAACTCCCATCCCCACCTCCCCTCCACTCCTCCTCCCAACTCCCATCCCTCCCTCCCTCCACTCCTTCTCCCAACTCCCATCCCCACCTCCCCTCCACTCCTTCTCCCAACTCCCATCCCCACCTCCCGTCCACTCCTCCTCCCAACTCCCATCCCTCCCTCCCTCCACTCCTTCTCCCAACTCCCATCGCCACCTCCCCTCCACTCCTCCTCCCAACTCCCATCCCCACCTCCCCTCCACTCCACCTCCCAACTCCCATCCCTCCCTCCCTCCACTCCTCCTCCCAACTCCCATCCCTCCCTCCACTCCACTCCTCCTCCCAACTCCCATCGCCACCTCCCCTCCACTCCTCCTCCCAACTCCCATCCCCACCTCCCCTCCACTCCTCCTCCCAACTCCCATCCCCACCTCCCCTCCACTCCTCCTCCCAACTCCCATCGCCACCTCCCCTCCACTCCTCCGCCCAACTCCCATCCCCACCTCCCCTCCACTCCTCCTCCGAACTCCCATCCCCACCTCCCCTCCACTCCACCTCCCAACTCCCATCCCCACCTCCCCTCCACTCCTCCTCCCAACTCCCATCCCCACCTCCCCTCCACTCCTCCTCCCAACTCCCATCCCCACCTCCCCTCCACTCCTCCTCCCAACTCCCATCCCCACCTCCCCTCCACTCCTCCTCCCAACTCCCATCCCTCCCTCCCTCCACTCCTTCTCCCAACTCCCATCCCCACCTCCCCTCCACTCCTCCTCCCAACTCCCATCCCCACCTCCCCTCCACTCCTCCTCCCAACTCCCATCCCCACCTCCCCTCCACTCCTCCTCCCAACTCCCATCGCCACCTCCCCTCCACTCCTCCTCCCAACTCCCATCCCTCCCTCCCTCCACTCCTCCTCCCAACTCCCATCCCTCCCTCCACTCCACTCCTCCTCCCAACTCCCATCGCCACCTCCCCTCCACTCCTCCTCCCAACTCCCATCCCCACCTCCCCTCCACTCCTCCTCCCAACTCCCATCGCCACCTCCCCTCCACTCCTCCGCCCAACTCCCATCCCCACCTCCCCTCCTCCTCCGAACTCCCATCCCCACCTCCCCTCCACTCCTCCTCCCAACTCCCATCCCTCCCTCCACTCCTCCTCCCAACTCCCATCCCTCCCTCCACTCCTCCTCCCAACTCCCATCCCCACCTCCCCTCCACTCCTCCTCCCAACTCCCATCCCCACCTCCCCTCCACTCCTCCTCCCAACTCCCATCGCCACCTCCCCTCCACTCCTCCGCCCAACTCCCATCCCCACCTCCCCTCCACTCCTCCTCCCAACTCCCATCCCCACCTCCCCTCCACTCCTCCTCCCAACTCCCATCCCTCCCTCCCTCCACTCCTCCTCCCAACTCCCATCCCTCCCTCCCTCCACTCCTCCTCCCAACTCCCATCGCCACCTCCCCTCCACTCCTCCTCCCAACTCCCATCGCCACCTCCCTCCACTCCTCCTCCCAACTCCCATCCCTCCCTCCCTCCACTCCTCCTCCCAACTCCCATCGCCACCTCCCCTCCACTCCTCCTCCCAACTCCCATCGCCACCTCCCCTCCACTCCTCCTCCCAACTCCCATCCCTCCCTCCCTCCACTCCTCCTCCCAACTCCCATCGCCACCTCCCCTCCACTCCTCCTCCCAACTCCCATCGCCACCTCCCCTCCACTCCTCCTCCCAACTCCCATCCCCACCTCCCCTCCACTCCTCCTCCCAACTCCCATCCCTCCCTCCCTCCACTCCTCCTCCCAACTCCCATCGCCACCTCCCCTCCACTCCTCCTCCCAACTCCCATCCCTCCCTCCCTCCACTCCTCCTCCCAACTCCCATCCCTCCCTCCACTCCACTCCTCCTCCCAACTCCCATCGCCACCTCCCCTCCACTCCTCCTCCCAACTCCCATCCCCACCTCCCCTCCACTCCTCCTCCCAACTCCCATCGCCACCTCCCCTCCACTCCTCCGCCCAACTCCCATCCCCACCTCCCCTCCTCCTCCGAACTCCCATCCCCACCTCCCCTCCACTCCTCCTCCCAACTCCCATCCCTCCCTCCACTCCTCCTCCCAACTCCCATCCCTCCCTCCACTCCTCCTCCCAACTCCCATCCCCACCTCCCCTCCACTCCTCCTCCCAACTCCCATCCCCACCTCCCCTCCACTCCTCCTCCCAACTCCCATCGCCACCTCCCCTCCACTCCTCCGCCCAACTCCCATCCCCACCTCCCCTCCACTCCTCCTCCCAACTCCCATCCCCACCTCCCCTCCACTCCTCCTCCCAACTCCCATCCCTCCCTCCCTCCACTCCTCCTCCCAACTCCCATCCCTCCCTCCCTCCACTCCTCCTCCCAACTCCCATCGCCACCTCCCCTCCACTCCTCCTCCCAACTCCCATCGCCACCTCCCCTCCACTCCTCCTCCCAACTCCCATCCCTCCCTCCCTCCACTCCTCCTCCCAACTCCCATCGCCACCTCCCCTCCACTCCTCCTCCCAACTCCCATCGCCACCTCCCCTCCACTCCTCCTCCCAACTCCCATCCCCACCTCCCCTCCACTCCTCCTCCCAACTCCCATCCCTCCCTCCCTCCACTCCTCCTCCCAACTCCCATCGCCACCTCCCCTCCACTCCTCCTCCCAACTCCCATCGCCACCTCCCCTCCACTCCTCCTCCCAACTCCCATCCCCACCTCCCCTCCACTCCTCCTCCCAACTCCCATCCCTCCCTCCCTCCACTCCTCCTCCCAACTCCCATCGCCACCTCCCCTCCACTCCTCCTCCCAACTCCCATCGCCACCTCCCCTCCACTCCTCCTCCCAACTCCCATCCCCACCTCCCTTCCACTCCTCCTCCCAACTCCCATCCCTCCCTTCCTCCACTCCTTGTCCCAACTCCCATCCCCACCTCCCCTCCACTCCTCCTCCCAACTCCCATCCCCACCTCCCCTCCACTCCTCCTCCCAACTCCCATCCCTCCCTCCCTCCACTCCTTCTCCCAACTCCCATCCCCACCTCCCCTCCACTCCTCCTCCCAACTCCCATCCCTCCCTCCCTCCACTCCTTCTCCCAACTCCCATCCCCACCTCCCCTCCACTCCTTCTCCCAACTCCCATCCCCACCTCCCCTCCACTCCTCCTCCCAACTCCCATCCCTCCCTCCCTCCACTCCTTCTCCCAACTCCCATCGCCACCTCCCCTCCACTCCTCCTCCCAACTCCCATCCCCACCTCCCCTCCACTCCTCCTCCCAACTCCCATCCCTCCCTCCCTCCACTCCTCCTCCCAACTCCCATCCCTCCCTCCACTCCACTCCTCCTCCCAACTCCCATCGCCACCTCCCCTCCACTCCTCCTCCCAACTCCCATCCCCACCTCCCCTCCACTCCTCCTCCCAACTCCCATCCCCACCTCCCCTCCACTCCTCCTCCCAACTCCCATCGCCACCTCCCCTCCACTCCTCCGCCCAACTCCCATCCCCACCTCCCCTCCACTCCTCCTCCGAACTCCCATCCCCACCTCCCCTCCACTCCTCCTCCCAACTCCCATCCCCACCTCCCCTCCACTCCTCCTCCCAACTCCCATCCCCACCTCCCCTCCACTCCTCCTCCCAACTCCCATCCCCACCTCCCCTCCACTCCTCCTCCCAACTCCCATCCCCACCTCCCCTCCACTCCTCCTCCCAACTCCCATCCCTCCCTCCCTCCACTCCTTCTCCCAACTCCCATCCCCACCTCCCCTCCACTCCTCCTCCCAACTCCCATCCCCACCTCCCCTCCACTCCTCCTCCCAACTCCCATCCCCACCTCCCCTCCACTCCTCCTCCCAACTCCCATCGCCACCTCCCCTCCACTCCTCCTCCCAACTCCCATCCCTCCCTCCCTCCACTCCTCCTCCCAACTCCCATCCCTCCCTCCACTCCACTCCTCCTCCCAACTCCCATCGCCACCTCCCCTCCACTCCTCCTCCCAACTCCCATCCCCACCTCCCCTCCACTCCTCCTCCCAACTCCCATCGCCACCTCCCCTCCACTCCTCCGCCCAACTCCCATCCCCACCTCCCCTCCTCCTCCCAACTCCCATCCCCACCTCCCCTCCACTCCTCCTCCCAACTCCCATCCCTCCCTCCACTCCTCCTCCCAACTCCCATCCCTCCCTCCACTCCTCCTCCCAACTCCCATCCCTCCCTCCACTCCTCCTCCCAACTCCCATCCCCACCTCCCCTCCACTCCTCCTCCCAACTCCCATCCCCACCTCCCCTCCACTCCTCCTCCCAACTCCCATCGCCACCTCCCCTCCACTCCTCCGCCCAACTCCCATCCCCACCTCCCCTCCACTCCTCCTCCCAACTCCCATCCCCACCTCCCCTCCACTCCTCCTCCCAACTCCCATCCCTCCCTCCCTCCACTCCTCCTCCCAACTCCCATCCCTCCCTCCCTCCACTCCTCCTCCCAACTCCCATCCCTCCCTCCCTCCACTCCTCCTCCCAACTCCCATCCCTCCCTCCCTCCACTCCTCCTCCCAACTCCCATCCCTCCCTCCACTCCTCCTCCCAACTCCCATCCCTCCCTCCCCTCCACTCCTCCTCCCAACTCCCATCCCTCCCTCCCTCCACTCCTCCTCCCAACTCCCATCCCTCCCTCCACTCCTCCTCTCCCAACTCCCATCCCTCCCTCCACTCCTCCTCCCAACTCCCATCCCTCCCTCCACTCCTCCTCCCAACTCCCATCCCTCCCTCCCTCCACTCCTTCTCCCAACTCCCATCCCTCCCTCCCTCCACTCCTCCTCCCAACTCCCATCCCTCCCTCCACTCCTCCTCCCAACTCCCATCCCTCCCTCCACTCCTCCTCCCAACTCCCATCCCTCCCTCCCTCCACTCCTCCTCCCAACTCCCATCCCTCCCTCCCTCCACTCCTCCTCCCAACTCCCATCCCCACCTCCCCTCCACTCCTCCTCCCAACTCCCATCCCTCCCTCCCTCCACTCCTCCTCCCAACTCCCATCCCTCCCTCCCTCCACTCCTCCTCCCTCCTTCCACTCCTCCCAACTCCCATCCCTCCCTCCCTCCACTCCTCCTCCCAACTCCCATCCCTCCCTCCCTCCACTCCTCCTCCCAACTCCCATCCCTCCCTCCACTCCATCCGCCCTCCCCTTCACCTTCCCTCCCTTTCCCGCTCTCCCCTCACTCACGTAGTTCTTGTAGATGAGGGTGAGGTACTTGATCCTCAGATCCTCCACCCCGTCGTTGATCATATCGATCTCGGCGTTGACCTTAATGTCCGTCCCATGGCACCCTGCAGGGCCCAGAGGGCAGAGAGTGGGGTCAGGGGTCGCCCCAAAGCAGCTCTCCCACCTCCTCCGCTCCCCTCCGTCCACTCCCTCCTTCAGGCTTAGTGGCCCTCCCTCGTTCCCTGCTGCCCCCCTCCCCCACCGCCACTCTCCGACGCACCCCTCTCCGACGCACCCCTCTCCCGTCGGCCTCGGGACCCTGCCTGGCGTCGGTCGTGAGGGGCAGGAGGAAGGGAGGGTGGAGGTTGTGTGTGTGTGTGGGGTGGGTTGGGCAGGCCTTGAGGGGCCAGTGAGGGGAGAGTGGAGGGTGGGATGGTGTCGGGGAGGGGTGCCCACGGGAGGTCCTCCCCGCCCAGACAAGCCCCTGAATCTCGCTGCTCCCCCCCCCCCCGTCTTTACACCCAACCTCCCACCACCCTCTTCCACCTCCTGGGCCCTCGCTCCCTCCCCTCCTCCACCTGCCTCACCGAATTTGCTTCCCAGATAGCGGAGGATGGCGTTGGACTGGAAGAGTACCAGGTCTCCGTCCTGCACCTTGGGCAGCTGCCCGAACACCTGTGGTGGGCAAAGGAAGGCCGTGAGCCAAGTTAACCCCCAGCAGCGTCAACCACCACCCCCCCGAGACCCCGGAAGAAAGACCCCCGTCCCCTCGACATTGCACTGGAACGATCTTAATCTCGCGGCCAACACCCTCGCACAACTGGACCCTCCGAGCGCAGAGGGTTGACACGGGATTCAACGGGCCGCGGACGGGCTGGGCTGAGACGAGCGTACCATCCCGCCCAGCGCCCCCGGAAGACTTAAAAAAATCTTTTACTGATTTACAACATTTGAATCGCAGCGCACTTAATGACACTTCCTCAACAGGAAAAAGGACTCTTTTTGTGCAACACACATCAAAGTTGCTGGTGAACGCAGCAGGCCAGGCAGCATCTCTAGGAAGAGGTGCAGTCGACGTTTCAGGCCGAGACCCTTCGTCAGGACTAACTGAAGGAAGAGCTAGTAAGGGATTTGAAAGTTGCAGTGGGAGGGGGAGATCCAAAATGATAGGAGAAGACAGGAGGGGGAGGGATGGAGCCAAGAGCTGGACAGGTGATTGGCAAAGGGGATACGAGAGGATCATGGGACAGGAGGTCCGGGAAGAAAGACAAGGGGGGGGGGAACCCAGAGGATGGGCAAGGGGTATAGTCAGAGGGAGAGATGGAGAAAAAGGAGAGTGAGAGAAAGAATGTGTGTATAAAAATAAATAACAGATGGGGTACGAGGGGGAGGTGGGGCCTTAGCGGAACTTTGAGAAGTCAATGTTCATGCCATCAGGTTGGAGGGCTACCCATACGGAATATAAGGTGTTGTTCCTCCAACCTGTGTGTGGCCTCATCTTTACAGTAGAGGAGGCCGTGGATAGACATATCAGAATGGGAATGGGACGTGGAATTAAAATGTGTGGCCACCGGGAGATCCTGCTTTCTCTGGCGGACAGAGCGTAGATGTTCAGCAAAGCGGTCTCCCAGTCTGCGTCGGGTCTCGCCAATATATAGAAGGCCACATCGGGAGCACCGGACGCAGTACATCACCCCAGTCGACTCACAGGTGAAGTGTCGCCTCACCTGGAAGGACTGTCTGGGGCCCTGAATGGTGGTGAGGGAGGAAGTGTTTTTTCCTTTTTGTGTGCAGTTTTGGCCCCCCTATCTTAGAAGGGATGTACTGATGTTGGAGAGAGTTCAGAGAAGATTTACGAGGACGATTCCTGGAATGCAGGGGCTAACATATGAGGAGCGTTTGTCGGCTCTTGGACTGTATTCATCAGAGTATAGAAGAATGAGAGGGGACCTCATAGAAACATTTCGAATGTTGAAAGGGTTGGACAGAGTAGATGTGGAAAGGCTGTTTCCCTTGGTGGGTGAGTCCAGGACAAGAGGCCACAGTCTTAGAATTAGAGGGTACCGATTTAAAACAGAGATGAGGAGAATTTTTTTCAGCCAGGTGCAGCCAGTTGGTTTCAGAAGTCACATAATTAGTTAAATGGAGATCAGTGCACGCAGTTGAGGTGTTTCAATTGTTTGTAGTAAAAATACACCTGTATCTGGAAGGTCCAACTGCTGGTGAGTCAGTATCCAGGCAAGAAACTACACCATGAAGACAAAAACACACTGCAAGCAACTCGACAAAAAGGTTCTTGAATAGCACAGGTCAGGAGACGGATACGAGAGAATTTCCAGGTCACTGAATATTCCCTTGGAGTACAGTTAAGTCAGTCATCAAGAAATGGGAAGTATATGGCTGAGCTGTAAATCTGCCTAGAGCAGACTGTCCTCCATTTAACTAATGATGTGACCTCTAAAACCAACTGGCTGCACCAGTGATGATTTGCTGTGTCATTTTAAAGAGGGTGAATTAATGCCATCGATTATTTTGTGTTTTATATTTGTGGTTAATTTAGATCACTTTGTAGAGATCTGTTTTCATTGAGACACGAAAGAGTCTTTTTCTGTCGATCAGTGTCAGAAAAAGCCAGACGAAATCCACTGTGATTCAACGTCGTAAAAGAATAAAACACGATAACTTCCAAAAGCGGGTGAATACTTTCAGCAGGTACTGTATGTACATCACAGCCCCCCTGTCCCTCGACACTCCCCACCGTTCACGGTGCGTGTCCCACCCTCGTACCCCGAGGTCCCCCTGTCCCTCGACACTCCCCACCGTTCACGGTGCGTGTCCTACCCTTGTACACCGAAGTCCCCCTGTCCCTCGACACTCCCCACCGTTCACGGTGCGTGTCCTACCCTCGTACCCCGAGGTCCCCCTGTCCCTCGACACTCCCCACCGTTCACGGTGCGTGTCCTACCCTCGTACCCCGAGGTCCCCCTGTCCCTCGACACTCCCCACCGTTCACGGTGCGTGTCCCACCCTCGTACCCCGAGGTCCCCCTGTCCCTCGACACTCCCCACCGTTCACGGTGCGTGTCCTACCCTTGTACACCGAAGTCCCCCTGTCCCTCGACACTCCCCACCGTTCACGGTGCGTGTCCTACCCTCGTACCCCGAGGTCCCCCTGTCCCTCGACACTCTCCACCGTTCACGGTGCGTGTCTTACCCTCGTACCCCGAGGTCCCCCTGTCCCTCGACACTCCCCACCGTTCACGGTGCGTGTCTTACCCTCGTACCCCGAGGTCCCCCTGTCCCTCGACACTCCCCACCGTTCACGGTGCGTGTCCCACCCTCGTACCCCAAGGTCCCCCTGTCCCTCGACACTCCCCACCGTTCACGGTGCGTGTCCTACCCTTGTACACCGAAGTCCCCCTGTCCCTCGACACTCCCCTCCGTTCACGGTGCGTGTCCTACCCTCGTACCCCGAGGTCCCCCTGTCCCTCGACACTCCCCACCGTTCACGGTGCGTGTCCTACCCTTGTACACCGAAGTCCCCCTGTCCCTCGACACTCCCCACCGTTCACGGTGCGTGTCCTACCCTCGTACCCCGAGGTCCCCCTGTCCCTCGACACTCTCCACCGTTCACGGTGCGTGTCTTACCCTCGTACCCCGAGGTCCCCCTGTCCCTCGACACTCCCCTCCGTTCACGGTGCGTGTCCTACCCTCGTACCCCGAGGTCCCCCTGTCCCTCGACACTCCCCACCGTTCACGGTGCGTGTCCTACCCTCGTACCCCGAGGTCCCCCTGTCCCTCGACACTCCCCACCGTTCACGGTGCGTGTCCCACCCTCGTACCCCGAGGTCCCCCTGTCCCTCGACACTCCCCTCCGTTCACGGTGCGTGTCCTACCCTCGTACCCCGAGGTCCCCCTGTCCCTCGACACTCCCCTCCGTTCACGGTGCGTGTCCTACCCTCGTACCCCGAGGTCCCCCTGTCCCTCGACACTCCCCTCCGTTCACGGTGCGTGTCCTACCCTCGTACCCCGAGGTCCCCCTGTCCCTCGACACTCCCCACC